>NC_048279.1:35628070-35731284 GCF_009762535.1 Notolabrus celidotus
TCCACCATGAACATTGCACCTTGCAGTATTTAGCTAGTTACAGTGGAGAGGAAAAACTTCCTTTAACAGGCAGAACCTCCAGCAGGACCAGACTCATGTTAGACAGCCATCATGCCTCGACGAGTTGGGTCTGGAAAGAGGGATAGAGGAGAATAAGAGAGAGAGGGAGCGGGGATAGTGATGAGACGAGTCGTTAGAAGCTGTTACCACTAGAGTCCAGCACGTCCGTATCAGCTGGATTCTTGAACGTCCACAGCAGGAGGACGTCTACGGCAGCTCAGAGAACCTACGAGACAAGGGAGCTCAGGGACTCCAGAAAGTCTATGGTTAGTAACTTTAATGGGACAGGAAGAGTTAAAGGGGACATATCATGCTTTTTTCATCAACATATATTGGTAAGAGGTCCCAAAAACATGTCTTTAAAGTTTATGCTCAAAAAAAACTTTGAAATCAGATTTTGGTCTGCCTGAAAAGTCCTCTTCTTCATTCCTCCTCAGAACAGTCTGTTTTCCTCTCTGACACGCCCCCTCCGGAAAGTGGATGTGCCTCGGCTCTCCAGCACGTTGATCTAATGTTTACATGTTGGCTGAATATACACGGCTGCTCAGAGATCGCGTTACTTCACCCTCTGAATCTGATCCAGAATCTGATCCTGACGGAGAGGCCTGTAGCAGGACCTTTCTGAAGGATTGGTCACAGATTTTGTTTTCTTGTTGTTTTATTTATCAGTATGTAGACGTGTGTCTTGGTACACAGCTACGAACATGTAGCTATGTGGCTATGCTAACTAGCGCTAGCACTTATCCATGATAAATAAAATCATCCACTAGATCTTCAAATCTGCAGACGTGGGGAGTCAAACCGACCTCTGCCAGAAAGGCAGCAGGACCTTTTATGAAGGATTGGTCACAGATTTAGTGTTTCTTGTTGTTTTATTTGTCAGTATGTCGACTGTGTCTTGGTACACAGATACAGCTACAGCTACAGCTATGAACATATAGCTATGTGGCTATGCTAATTAGCGCTAGCACTTATCCATGACAAATAAAAATCATCCACTAGATCTTCAAATCTGCAGACGTGGGGAGTAAACCGACCTTTGTGTTTATTAAGACAGCCTACAACTAGCATGCCCCTCCTAAGCTCCTTGTTAGCACACATTTGTGCAGGGAATGAAAAACGGAGGAGGGATTCAGTATTATTTATACAGTCTATGGGCTGAACAAGCTCCGAGCTCTGACTCCGTGACAGACCGGATATTGTTGTTACGTAACAAACACGGAAGTCTGAAACGGCTGGTTTCACACACATTTACAGAAAGGTGGAGAAATCAGAACAGGGGCAGAATGGATTTTTTCATTCTCGGGGGGTTTGTAGACAGGGACACATATTTCAGGTAGAGAACCATTAAAAAGTCCATTTGCATGATATGTCACCTTTAAGTAAGTGATGAAGGGGAAGGGGGTGAGATAGGATGCCAGTATGTCAGTGCGCCAGTTTCCCCCGGCGGTCGAAGCCTGATCCAGCTCTAATTATAAGCTTTATCAAACAGGAAAGAGTTAACATGTCTTTAAAGTCAGGGATATCCTTAGATGTGAATCTCAGGGATGCACGCTAGGGATACTTTCAAATTTGGCGGGCATATTCATGAGAACAAGAGATGAGGGGATCACATTTAGACATATTTATGTATTTTAATATCTGGTTTATTGTTATTGTTGTGTTTCAGTTCAATCGAGGACTTACGTTTGGTTGAATCCAAAGAACAACACTCCACAAACGAAGGGTTGACCTCCCTCCATCCAGTCTGCTGGATTCCAAACTGACCCTCAGAAACAGATTTTAAAAAAGTATGAACTTTCACTTTTTAGTTTTTGTCTGGAAAGAAGTCTCACACACGAGGTCGTGACTTTTCACACAATCACCAGCAGAAAGTTTGGAGTCAGAAAGAAGGACCGTGGATTCCTGCCAAACGTTATAGAAGCCAGGACGACCCGACCCGACCCAGAGGAACGCCAATGAAACGAAACATTTCTGTCCTGACGTTCTTTATGGCGCTGCTTTAACGCTGATTCCTCCATTACTTCTTAATCTGCAGCCTGCCGCCTGAGCTCAGCTTCAATTAAGAGCACTAATTACCACCTCAAGTGCATTTAGGTCTTAAATCCTCCCTTTCTATGATTGGATTAACACCGTGAACTCAGATTGAACTTAATTCCCTTTAAAGTTCCTCCTTAACTAGAAACCGGGGAGAACAAAGGGGTACGTTTTAATGTGTCAACACCTCAGAGGGTTCCGTCCTCTGCTGGCTGTGCGTTGATATTTCTCTGCCTGGTGACAGTTTAACACCTGAAGCATAGTTTGGTCCCACAGTGCCGTTACATCACTGTGAAAAATGGGAATGCCTTAAGCTTCCTATAATCTCCATTATCCTGTTAGAGAGAGCGGCATATTTGATGTCATCGAAAAGCTTGTAATCTCGACTCTCATTTGAAACCGGGGCGCCAGTCACATCACATTACAGAACCGTTCCTGTTCTGGATAAAGACCGGGCCTGAGGGCTTAGACTTGTTAAACAACACATGTTTCCTCTCAGGGAGATGTTCACCCTCCGGAGGTTTTTTGAGTTAATTTTCTCAGGTGAGGTTTGGAGGGAGATCAGACGAGTCCGTAATCCACAGAGAGGAAGAGATGACGGTTCTGTAGAATGAAGAGGTACCTGCTCGTTCACATTAGTGATGTTCGGTCGCGAACGATACGGCTCTAAGAGCCGGCTCTTTGAATGACGGGAGCCGGCTCCTGACAGGGAGCCGTTTTTGTTTTTTTTCTCGTCTTTTTCTGTGAAAGCCTCACGTGATTGGTCAAGACATGGTGGCGTCTTGACCAATCACGTGTCTACATTGAGCAGAACAGGGAGGGGACAGTCTATGGGAGGGAAGGGTCAGTGACACAGACAGCACAGTGAGCAGCAACAGGAGGGAGACGAGAGAGAACGCGCTGGAAAGGTGAGAAACGAGTGACTGCAGAAAACAGAAAACTTTAGACACATTTAAAAGGCATAGACTGTTCAACGGCAGAGGGAAGACTGTGCAAGGTGAAAGTGTCATCAATCAGGGTCCACAAAAACCTGCAAAGGCACATTAGAAGTGTCTGTGAAGGTTCTCAGTCATCCAGGTCATGGACATTAGAGCTGTTTATCCATCAGTGCAATAAGTGAAGAATAAAGACAGTGAAGGGAACCTGCTGTTAATGAAGGGGTTTAAAGTTTAGAAATAATATACATACAATCAGAGACTGGACCTTTTTGTCTAATTGAGATGAGTCTTGTATTTGTACTTTATAATTTAATTTCTGTAACACTCTGCTCCATGTTGAGAATAAATAAAGCCTTTTAAATGATGCACATTTCATATAATGTATGTTTTTAAAATTAGTAATTCATTTTACATATATTTTACATTATTTTAGGTAATACAGTCATTCAAACAAGAAAAAATCTGAGGAGCCACTTGGGAGCCGAAAGAGCCGGCTCTTTGTAGTGAGCCGAGCCAAAAGAACCGGCTCTCTAAAAAGAGCCGGAATTCCATCACTAGTTCACATCAGGACCGTCCTCAGGGTGAAACATGGTCCTACAGAGAGTCTGTGCAGGATGCATGTTTATAACTTCTCTTTGCATGTGCAGATTTTCTTCAATCTTTCTGGTATGAGATTCTAACTTCACTGTTTTCATGGACGTGAAAGAAAGTGATCAGACTCAGACGTGTGTGTGCATGCATCAACTTCATCGTTCCTCCGATTGCATGTCAACAGATGAAACTTTTCCTCCATCTGCTCCTGTTAACAAACACAGCTGTTCATGTGTCCCTCTACATATGTGTCACCAGAGCTGGACACACGCCGTTAATCCGTTATGTTTTTCACCATGGACGTTACTTACTAAACGATTATTGAAAACTCCATGGCAGCAGACAGATTGTACACCGAGGACTTCCACCAGATCCGTGTCTGACCCCCCTCCTGAATCAAGGATTCTCCTCCTCCTCCTCTCCTCATCCATGTTGTCTTTCTGCTCCTCTGAAAACCTCTGACCTGTTGACTCCAGGCCTGGCTCCGCTCATCATGACTTTGGTTTTTTGTTGTAGTTAAGTGAAATACGATCTGGTGATAACACAGAGTGTTTTATTCTGAAAATTAACCGGATGTTTTCATTTTGTTTTGGTGAAACCTGACTTCCTGTCCCGCTCCATCTGCTCTGTTGAGATTGGTGCGTCGTTGAAGTCTTGCGTATCTGATCCGGAGGGCTCAGACCTGCTGGATCAGAGACACAGTTGGGACGAAACGGAGCGGATCCAGTGGAAGTTAACACATTGACTAGAATAGAAACCGATCAGATCCGATGCTGTGATTGGTCGAAGACGGAGCAGATACGGATCTGTTGGAATTTGGCCGTAAGGGAAGGAAAGGTGAGCAAAGGAAATGAGTGCTAAGGGAAGAGAAAGCGGAGGAAATTAGGTGAGCGTTAAGGGAAAGAATGTCAACAAAAGGAGGAAATGATCGCTAAGGAAAGGAACGCCAAGGAGAGGAAAGGAAAGGAAAGGAAAGGATCGCTAAGGGAAGGAAAGGAGAGAATCAACAAACTCAAACCCGTTTGTTTGAAGAGTTCAGTGGAGGCAGAAAAAATAGAAGTCTTGGTCTCTGATCCGGAGGACTCCGACCTGCTGGATCAGACACAGTTGGGACGAAACGGAGCGGATCCAGTGGAAGTTAACACATTGACTAGAATAGAAACCGATCAGATCCGATGCTGTGATTGGTCGAAGACGGAGCAGATACGGATCTGGTGGAATTTGGCCGTAAGGGAAGGAAAAGTGAGCAAAGGAAATGAGTGCTAAGGGAAGAGAAAGCTGAGGAAATTAGGTGAGCGTTAAGGGAAAGAATGTCAACGAAAGGAAAGGAAATGAGCGCTAAGGAAAGGAACGCCAAGGAGGGAAAGGAAAGGAAATGAGAGCTAAGGAAAGGAAAGGAAAGGATCGCTAAGGGAAGGAAAGGAGAGAATCAACAAACTCAAACCGTTTGTTTGAAGAGTTCAGTGGAGGCAGAAAAAATAGAAGTCTTGTGTCTCTGATCCGGAGGACTCCGACCTGCCGGATCAGCGACACAGTTGGGACGAAACGGAGCGGATCCAGTGGAAGTTAACACATGACTAGAATAGAAACCGATCAGATCCGATGCTGTGATTGGTCGAAGACGGAGCAGATACGGATCTGGTGGAATTTGGCCGTAAGGGAAGGAAAGGTGAGCAAAGGAAATGAGTGCTAAGGGAGGAGAAAGCGGAGGAAATTAGGTGAGCGTTAAGGGAAAGAATGTCAACGAAAGGAAAGGAAATGAGCGCTAAGGAAAGGAAAGGAAAGGAAAGGAAAGGATCGCTAAGGGAAGGAAAGGAGAGATCAACAAACTCAAACACGTTTGTTTGAAGAGTTCAGTGGAGGCAGAAAAAATAGAAGTCTTGTGTCTCTGATCCGGAGGACTCCGACCTGCCGGATCAGCGACGCAGTTGGGACGAAACGGAGCGGATCCAGTGGAAGTTAACACATTGACTAGAATAGAAACCGATCAGATCCGATGCTGAGATTGGTCGAAGACGGAGCAGATACGGATGGTGGAATTTGGCCGTAAGGGAAGGAAAGGTGAGCAAAGGAAATGAGTGCTAAGGAAGAGAAAGCTGAGGAAATTAGGTGAGTGTTAAGGGAAAGAATGTCAACGAAAGGAAAGGAAATGAGCGCTAAGGAAAGGAACGCCAAGAGAGGAAGGAAAGGAAATGAGAGCTAAGGAAAGGAAAGGAAAGGAAATGAGAGCTAAGGGAAGGAAAGGAGAGAATCAACAAACTCAAACCCGTTTGTTTGAAGAGTTCAGTGGAGGCAGAAAAAATAGAAGTCTTGTGTCTCTGATCCGGAGGACTCTGACCTGCTGGATCAGACGCAGTTGGGACGACACGGAGCGGATCCAGTGGAAGTTAACACATTGACTAGAATAGAAACCGATCAGATTTGCTTCAGTGATGGATCGGAGACGGACTGAACACAGCTCTGGTGGAATTTGGCCCTCACAGCAGAGCTCACATGGAGACGTTTTACTGAAGACTACAGAGGAATGGATGCTGACTGAAAGACCAGGTTGTAGTTACTGACGTCACAGTGAATATTAAAATCTATTTCATGTATAAATGTGACACTTTTACACCAACAGTTGTTTTAAAGCTCTAAATTTAATTTACAGATTAAAAATGTATATTGTTTCATCTCAGTGAAACCAGAGTGCAGAGATATATTAATCCTGCACTTTGCCTTGATGTATCGTTACATCAAACTTTGCAATATCTAGATAATCGCATTTCGTGAGTCACAAAGCGATTCCCACCTCTTTCATGCGAGAACCTCACGTATGAACAGATTCCTGCCTCTGAATGAATTTGAGATTTAAATTCTGACATTAAAAGTTATAAAACTACCTCACCTTTGCTTGTAGGTTCATTTTTCTGCAGAGTACAGAAGAAGCTGTGGAATTTGTCACCGTCTTCCCGCTGCCTCTGTGTCTTTATGCAGGTCACTTCCCAAAGGAACCACATGCTGTGAAAAATCACCTAATGTATAACATTTTCTCATCCGTCTCTGGGCCCGCTGCCTGCCTCTCGTCTGCACCGTGCACCGCTTCATGTTTTTACTGTCTGACTGTCAAACCTGTCTGTTTCTGTTTGTCTGTCACACAGCAGCGCTGCTCTGATAAAGCCGTGTTGACAGCACTATTAGTTTTTTCAACGTGTATTTTGGTCCCATAATACCTCCTCTGACACCCTGTGTTTGTTATGTTTGTGTCTGCTGATGTATGACAGCAGGACTTTTAAGCACCGTGTTATATTTCTGCTTTTGGTCTGAGCTGACGTTTGTTATGAATGCAGGAGAGAAACATTTCCATCACATGTCACAGTTTAGAGAAGACGTGTGTGTTTGCAGAGACTCAGAGACGAATATCAACATGTCTTTACGTCGCCTCGTATCTGAAACTGAGCCGAACAAATAATGAGACTTATAGAACAACAAGAACTTTGAGAGGCGCCAGAATCAACACGGACTAAATGTTTCTCACAGGAGCTTTAAGTTACACTCTGGTGTCTGTAAAGGTGTTTTTTTAAGTGGGGTTGTTGTCAGGGTGTGTTCTCAGTTCTGGGACCCAGATAATATTTAGATAAAAGTCAGTTTATTAATCACAAAACTGAAAAAAGGACAATCCAAAACATTGGCTTGTGATGAGATGGCGGTGACGAAGGAACAAACTGGAGGACCAGGTATAAGTAGTGGCACAGATTGAGATCACTGAGGTGTGTCATCACGCAGCAGCACTGAGACACACCTCCACCACACACACACAACAGGAAGGAAGGAAGGAAGGAAGGAAGGAGGGGCCAAGGCAGAGAGGAGGGTGAAACAAGGAGCTGCCACAGTCTGAGCCGTGATCGGAGTATGAGTTTTACGTCACTAGTAGGGGTGGGAATCCAAAACCGGATCGGACTTAGAACCGGTTCCAAGAGCACGACGTCACGTCACGTCGCGGTATGTTGCATTACGTCACACACTCTGCGACGCAGAACTCCTTCAACCACGAGGAAACATGGAGAGGAAGAAGCAGTCTCAGGCCTGGCTCCATTTTAAAATACCTCTGCAATGACCCCTGGAGGAAAAGCGTTTTTCCTCTCCAAATTCAAAGTCTTTTCCTCCAGGCTTGAGGGGCCACGTCCCGACTTACATGGCCACAAATGAGGCACAGAGCGGGTAAAATACCTCCGTGATGACCCCCGGAGGAAAAGCGTTCTTCCTCTCCACATTCAAAGTATTTTCCTCCAGGCTTGAGGGGCCACGTCCCGACCTACATGGCCACAAATGAGGCACCAAGAGCGGGTAAAATACCTCCGCGATGACCCCCGGAGGAAAAGCGTTTTTCCTCTCCACATTCAAAGTATTTTCCTCCAGGCTTGAGGGGCCACGTCCCGACTTACATGGCCACAAATGAGGCACCAAGAGCGGGTAAAATACCTCCGCGATGACCCCCGGAGGAAAAGCGTTCTTCCTCTCCACATTCAAAGTATTTTCCTCCAGGCTTGAGGGGCGTCCCGACTTACATGGCCACAAATGAGGCACCAAGAGCGGGTAAAATACCTTCGCGATGACCCCCGGAGGAAAAGCGTTTTTCCTCTCCACATTCAAAGTATTTTCCTCCAGGCTTGAGGGGCCCATCCGGACTTACATGGCCACAAATGAGGCACCAAGAGCGGGTAAAATACCTTCGCGATGACCCCCGGAGGAAAAGCGTTTTTCCTCTCCACATTCAAAGTATTTTCCTCCAGGCTTGAGGGGCCACGTCCCGACTTACATGGCCACAAATGAGGCACCAAGAGCGGGTAAATTACCTCCGCGATGACCCCCGGAGGAAAAGCGTTCTTCCTCTCCACATTCAAGTATTTTCCTCCAGGCTTGAGGGGCCACATCCGGACTTACATGGCCACAAATGAGGCACCAAGAGCGGGTAAAATACCTCCGCGATGACCCCCGGAGGAAAAGCGTTTTTCCTCTCCACATTCAAAGTATTTTCCTCCAGGCTTGAGGGGCCACATCCGAACTTACATGGCCACAAATGAGGCAACAAGAGCAGGTAAAATACCTCCGCGATGACCCCCGGAGGAAAAGCATTTTTCCTCTCCACATTCAAATATTTTCCTCCAGGCTTGAGGGGCCACGTCCCGACTTACATGGCCACAAATGAGGCACCAAGAGCGGGTAAAATACCTCCGCGATGACCCCCGGAGGAAAAGCGTTCTTCCTCTCCACATTCAAAGTATTTTCCTCCAGGGTCCACGTCCGGACTCACGCGGCCGAGAATGTCAACCTATTGTTCAGTATGTTCAAGTTGAATCTGTTCATGTTCAGTCTTGTGCAGACATCATTTTAGAAAAAGTAAAATGGTTCCTTTTGGTGCAGAAGACTGTGTAGAACTACTTTTTATCCCCTCATAAAAACACTCAGGGATCGTTAGGAGAATTGATAAGGAACTGGATTGATAAGCAGAATCGACAATGGCATTGACATTGATCAAATCTTATCAATTCCCACCCCTAGTCACGAGCCACAACGTATACCGCTCAGCTCCCCGCCCTTTAATGAGAAACTGCACACTGTAAAAATGAAAACTTAAAATTGTTGGCCTGAAAATATTCCACTTTGTTTCAAACTACATCAAATTAGTTATCTGAACTACCTGTATTCAGTTTGTTGTGTAAAGTTGGTCTCATTCATAAGTTAGGTTTGCAGAACTTGAAATGATGGGTTTGAGGCTCGGCTACAAAAAGTCCTCTGTAAAGTCAGGAGCTACGTCACAGAGCGGGGAGGATTAAGGACGATATGTTGGCTTTGAGTCGCCGCTTAGAAAAGGACTGTGCAGAATTTGTCTGCAAAAATCAGTACATGAGAACAACCTCTGCAACCCGGCAGGAGCTCCTCAGACAAACCACTCAGAATGTCAAGTCCAACTCATGTAACCCTGAACAAATCCAAACTTTATGAACAACCATCACATGTCATTTGGATCCCGGACATTGTTTCTCAAGTCTGTGCTTCTTTCTCAGACGTTACATCACAGCAGTAATGGCTCATTTCTAACGGCGTGTTTTCCAAAGCATGAGGAATGACACAACAAAACGAGGAAATAAAATGAATCAATGTTTGTGTGGATGTAAAGGAAGCATGTTTTTCAGGTCTGAAAGGACGGAGCCCCGTTCAGCAGCTTTGCACCTTTTCCTCATTTAATGCGGGAGGAGGCTGCAGAACAGCAGCCGCCGCCGGGCTCAGGTGAACGCTCGCCACAAGGGAAATAACACTCGTCTAAATCACGGAGCAGAGAGGAATGACAGGAAGAGGAGGAGGATGAAGGATGGAGATAGAGGAAGGGAGAGGAAGGCGAAATAAGAGAGATTAGATGGGAGATACGAATGCACGAGAGACGAGAAATAGAGAAAATGACGAATAAAAGCAGAAGAAGGGCACGGAGGGGGGACCGTTACAAAGAGAATAAATAAGACAAAAACAAGGGAATGATGCAGAGGGTGTGCAAGAGGAGGAGGAGAGGAGAGGACAAGAAGAAGAAGAAACAAAAACAAAGAATGAACGAGAGAGATCAAAAGGTGCGTTGACACAATGCAGAGTGGGACGAAGGCGAGACGCAAGAAATGAATTTGCAAAGAGGAGAGCAAAATAAAGCCGAGAGAGGTCAGGACTCAGAGGATGAAACTTTAGGAGAGAGTGAGAAACAAAGAAGAGAGCAAGAGTAAGTAAGAGATGAGATTGAGAAATTTAAATGGGACAGCGAAGAGAGAGAGAGAGAGAGGATGACAGAAATAAAGATGGACAGAGAAAAGCATGCAGATGAAAATAGAAGAAAGCGACCGAGAGACGCAGAAGAAGAAGAGGAGTGACAGAAATGAAGAGGAAGATGTGAGATGGAAACAGCGATGACAGAAATAAGAAGGGAGGGAGCGGAATCATAAATAGAAGAATCCTGCAGCCAGTCGTAAAAAATCCTAAAAACAAGAGAGTGCATTCAGAAGGGCCGAGGGCGGCAGAGAGAGGAGAGAGGAGAGGAGAAGAGAACATCTCACAGGTGAGCACTGCAGGGAGCAGAAGCTTTGTTAATGATGGTGTTAATTAACAGAGTGTGTGTGTGATGTGCTGATGTGGCATCTGTCAGCGCGGTTTATCACGGCTCTGTCCTCAAGTTAAAGCTTGTTTCTGTCACCCGTCTGCTTTTCTGCAGACGTGCCTCGTGTATATCGCTGAGCCGGTGTTTCAGAGTAATTATTATTTCACCGGGGAATCAAGAGAAAGTTTGCAGCGTGCCGTGGATTCAAACATCAGCCTCTGAAAGTTAGAGTCAGTGTTGCATTTTCACAACATCACCTCTGGCTGTTCTGGAGAAAGGTGAAGTGTTTTTTCTTTTACTGCACAACAACAATGGTCCCAATGTTTACCCTCACCATGTTTTCAGATTCTGTTTTGAGGTCAGGTAATCAGGCCTCACAACTCACAGGCGAAAATATGAACCTCTTTAGTTCCTGCAGCAACATCTTTAAAGGTGACATATCACGCTTTTTTCATCAACATATATTGGTCTAAGAGGTCCCCAAAACATGTCTTTAAGTTTATGCTCAAAAAACACTTTGAAATCAGATTTTGGTCTGCCTGAAAAACCCTCTTCTTCAGCTCTCCTCAGAATGGTCTGTTTTCTCTCTGACCACGCCCCCTCAGGAAGTGGATGTGCCTCGGCTCTCCAGCACGTTGATCTAATGTTTACATGTTGGCTGAATATACACGGCTGCTCACAGATCGCGTTACTTCATCCCTCTGAATCTGATCCAGAATCTGATCCTGACGGAGAGGCGCCTGTAGCAGGACCTTTCTGAACCGATTGGTCACAGATTTAGTGTTTCTTGTTGTGTTTATTTTTCACGTATGTAGACGTGTGTCTTGTACACAGCTACCGAACATGTAGCTATGGGCTATGCTAACTAGCGCTAGCACTTATCCATGATAAATAAAAATTCATCCACTAGATCTTCAAATCTGCAGACGTGGGGAGTCAAAACCGACCTCTGCCAGAAAGGCCGCAGGACCTTGTATGAAGGATTGGTCACAGATTTAGTGTTTCTTGTTGTTTTATTTGTCAGTAGGTCGACGGTGTCTTGGTACACAGCTACCAGTACATGTACGAATGTAGCTATGCTAACTAGCGCTAGCACTTATCCATGATAAAATAAAAATCCACTAGATCTTCAAATCTGCAGACGTGGGGAGTCAAACGACCTTTGTGTTTATTAAGACAGCCTACAACCCTAGCATGCCTCCCTCCTAAGCTCCTTGTTAGCACACATGTGTGCAGGGAATGAAAACGGAGGAGGGTTGAGTTGTATTTATACAGTCTATGGGTCTGAACAAGCTCCGAGCTCTGACTTCCTGTGACCGACCGGATGCTGTTGTACGTATGAAAAACACTGAAACTGAAACGGCTGGTTTCAGCACACATTTACAGAAAGGTGGAGAAATCAGAACAGGGGCAGAATGGATTCTTTTCATTCTCGGGGGGTTTTGTAGACAGGGGAACAGATTTCAGGTACAGAACCATTAAAAAGTCAATTTTGCATGATATGTCACCTTTAAAGTGAGACATTTCTTTTGCACCTCTTTGTCTTGTTTTGGGTGCAAAACCAAGCGGCAACCTCTGGTCTTAAAATATTAAGACCATGCAGAAGTGTTATGAACTGCAGTTCATCGAGCGTCCACTAGGCTAGCTGCAGAAACACAGGAAACCACATACACACCCATTCAGAGAAGACGATCTTTACAGCAGAAATAACCATGTTTACAGTCTGGTTCAAAAAACAGTTCATGTCTAGATAGCTCATTTCTCTATCGGCACACACTGTATGGGGGTAAACTTAATACTTTTGAAGATATTAAATTACTAGTTTTGCCCAAATAAGGGTGTAGCTGACTTGATTGACACAAGGGCACCCTTTAGCTGTTAGCATAAAGGCTAAAGGTCCGCCTCTTTACCCTTACACTAGCTCGGACGAAGTAAGGTTCAATCAATCAATCTTTATTTATATAGCGCCAAATCACAACAAGCGTTATCCTCAGTCTCTTTCCAAACAGAGCAGGTCTAGACTGTACTCTATGTTCTATTATTAACAAAGACCCAACATCAAGACCGGATAAGATCCAGTCCCATCTTACAGACAGGACTCATAATAATAATAATAAAACTGAGGTTTACATAGCGCCTTTCAAGAACCCAAGGTCGCTTCACAGGGTCAGGTAGGGGGGTCTGGGGGGTAGGTGGGGATATCTAACGGGAAAGGCCTTGAAGAAAAGATGTGTTTTGACTGCTTTCTTAAAAGTGTCCAGGGTTGGGGCGCTGCAGATATCAGGAGGGAGAGAGTTCCACAGAGTAGGGGCTGCCACACTGAAGGCTCTGTTTCCAAATGTCCGCAGCTTAGTCCGGGGGATGGAGAGGAGACCCAGGTCTGAGGACTGTAGGTTCCGGGATGGAGTGTGTTGGTGGAGGAGGTCAGCCAGGTATTGGGGGGCGAGGGCATGCGGGGATTTGTAGGTGAGGTGGAGGAGCTTATAGGAGATGCGGTACTTTACAGGGAGCCAGTGGAGGTGCATGACAGTGGGGTTGATGTGCTGGGTACCCCAAACAGGACTCCATTTGCAGTAATCCAGCCCGGAGGTTATGAACGCATGGATGAGGGTCTCGGCAACTGAATCTCATCTTAATCCACCATGAGCAGAGCACTTTGCAGCATTTAGCAAGTTACAGTGGCAAGGACAAACTTCCTTTAACAGGCAGAAACCTCCAGCAGGACCAGACTCATGTTAGACACACATCTGCTGAGACCGTGTTGGAGAGAGGGATAGAGGGAGAAGAGAGAGAGAGATGATAGTGGGGAGACGAGTAGATTATGTTCAGAATATGGCACCCGCTGAAGTTTGACTTCAAACCAGGACTTCAGGAACAGATGGATGATGTCACGATACTACGTCCATTTATTATGAGTCTATGCTCCAAACACAAGATGACATGGGAAACTTTTGCAGGACAAATGTTTAACACACAAGGGGACAAAAAGCAGCTCTGACCGTCTCATGTTGAGCATCTCAAAAACATATGAGTGCAAGATTACATGCACACTTCACACACTTTGGATTTACAGTGTATGATGCCTCACTGCCAATCTTTCCTCGGGTCATGCAGACCCCACACTGAAGCACTGGACCAACATCCTCATGCAGAAAGATCATTTTGCAGAGAACAATGATGAACTGGATATGACACTTTCATCTCATGAAGATTTTCTGCTTTTAGTTTCTGCTAAAAATCCCTTAAAACAACCCGACAAGCAGAAACAGTCCTGGATTTAAAGAGCCAGTCCGTATGTGTGACCTTTACTGTGTCATGAGCACTGTACGTCCCGAGGATCTGTGTCCGTATAATCTGAGCAGTTAACAGACTCCCACTGTGGGTGATTCAGCTTTTTGCTGCCTGACACGGCCTCTGGTTATCACTACTCCTCCTCTTCTGAGTGATCCAGAAACCGTGGACTCAGAGGCTGGAGGTGGACCGCATGCTCGGAGAGATGGAGCTGAGGGTCACGCACCCACTGTGTGCTGTCAGAAAGGACACACGTGGAACATGCATGTGGGGATTTTGCTGCATGCAGCTCTTTGATGTGACGCAGTACATATCAGCTGCTTCGTATGTTCTGCAGAATTTAGATTCCCTGCTGCTGTGGACGTGCCAGACTCCAGCAGCTACAACTACTACTATCCATCTCCCCACTATCATTTCTCTCTCTCTTCATCTCCCTCTATCCCTCCCCTCAAACGGTAGGTCTCAGCAGATGTGTGTCTAACATGAGTCTGGTCCTGCTGGAGGTTTCTGCCTGTTAAAGGAAGTTTGTCCTTGCCACTGTAACTTGCCAAATGCTGCAAAGTGCTCTGCTCATGGTGGATTAAGATGAGATCAGACTGAGTCCTGCCTGTAAGATGGGACTGGATCTGATCCGTCTTGATGTTGGGCTTACAGTACAGTCTAGACCTGCTCTGTTTGTAAAGAGTCTTCAGATGACGTTTGTTGTGATTTGGTGCTGTATAAATAAAGATTGGTTGATGTCAGGTTCAAAGACACATCTATCAACAAAGAATCACACAAGAGACATCAGTTGCATGTAAGAAACTTGCAAGGAGAGCAGAGGGTTTACACTCTTCCCTAAACTCTGATCCTTCTCTTGCAGACCTTTCTTTTTATTAAAAAATAGGAACGCCCTAGTTACAATAGTGGCGAGTAAGCATAAAGGGAGGGGTTTTGAGGCTTCTCACACACATAACATTGCTCATTCATTACTATATGTGTTGTTGCGCAGGTGCGATCCATCACGAGGCACATGTCCTTCCTCCTTTGGCTTGTCCTCGGATTGCCCTGCTTAAGGTCAAACGTTCAAGGAACATGAAGTAGATTATACAGCAGTTATGCAACACATGATTTTTGTAGAAACCAAATACTGGTTTCGACTATAAAGAACTTCTCCTTTTCAACCACAGACCAACTTCTCCTTTTCTGTAGAACAGTTCAGACTGGTTTCACCTGCAAATGAACTTCTCCTTATGAAGACATTTCAGACAGTATGATTAAAACAGTATGATTTAGACAGTATGATAATCCTATATACAGAGTGGACAATTATTCTAACAGTTGATTGCACCGTCTCCTCCTCTGAAATCTTAGATCTCATTATGTGCAACACTTGACCACCTCGACTCCTCCTGCGTTTTTGTCGCCCTGCCAAACATTGTTACGTTTTAGATCCTACAAGAAGCCTGCAGAAGTCAGCGTTTGTTCAGGTGTCATCTTGCAGGATTTTTTTCCCCGTCTGGCACAAGATGAAGAAACAGAGCGACTGCTGTCTGCAGGAGATCATTATTACTGGATGCCGAATATAAGATTGGCTCAAATAAAGAACACACAGTGGGTTTCAGTGATGTGCATCAAAAGAGGAAAGACGATGGTAGCATCGGTGTCACAATGGCGGAGCCTGATGCAAGTTCTCTCTGTTTCACTTTGATATGCACGGCTCCTCTGTCCTTAACATCAAATAATCTTCTAAATGCTGAGACCTTGGTGGTAAATGGTAAATGGACTTGTACTTATATAGCGCTTTTCTAGTCTTTCTGACCACTCTCGTCACATTCACCCATTCATACCCATTCACTCACTGATGGTAGAGGCTGCTATGTAGTGAGGGACCATCAGTGTTAGCTAATCTCATTCGTACACATTCAAACACCCTGAACAACAGAGGGAGCAATTCAGGGTTCAGTGTCTTGCTCAAGGACACTTTGGAGCTGGGATCGAACCGCCAACCTTCCGCTTGATAGACGACCGACTCTTCCAACTGAGCCACAGCCGCCCCTGGTGCACAAGCTCTCACTAATTAAACCAAATGCATGCACAAAGTTAATTTTGTGAACATCTAATTATCCACCTGAATGGATGATTGTAATTAAACAAATAGGACAATGAATACTCGCTGTGATTAAGAGAGTTAAGTTAAAACAGAAATGAGTTTGCTTTTTCTTTTCCAAATATAGACGAAGCATAAGTCCTTCAAACGGTTAAAAACCATGGATGCTCACTTTTTTTTTCAAGTCAACTAGAATGATTAAAGGTGACATATCATGCAAAATGGACTTTTTAATGGTTTTCTACCTGAAATCTGTGTCCCTGTCTACAAACCCCCTGAAAATGAAAAGAATCCATTCTGCCCCTGTTCTGATTTCTCCACCTTTCTGTAAATGTGTGCTGAAACCAGCCGTTTCAGACTTCCTGTTTTTTGTTACAACAACGCCATCCGGTCTGTAACAGGAAGTCAGAGCTCGGAGCTTGTTCAGCCCATAGAATGTATAAAATACAACTCAACCCCTCCTCTGTTTTTCATTACCTGCACACATGTGTGCTAACAAGGAGCTTAGGAGGGAGGCATGCTAGTTGTAGGCTGTCTTAATAAACACAAAGGTCGGTTTTACTCCCCACGTCTGCAGATTTGAAGATCTAGTGGATTATTTTAGTTTTCATGTAAAAGTGCTAGCACTAGTTAGCATAGCTACATGTCGTAGCTGTAGCTGTAGCTGTGTACCAAGACACACGTCGACATACTGACAAATAAAACAAGAAACACAGAATCTGTGACCAATGGTTCAGAAGGTCCCGCTGCCTTTCTGGCAGAGGTCGGTTTTCTCCCCACGTCTGCAGATTTGAAGATCTAGTGGAGGATTTTTAGTTTTCATGGAAAAGTGCTAGCGCTAGTTAGCATAGCTACATAGCTACATGTTGTAGCTGTGTACCAAGACACACGTCGACATGCTGACAAATATACAACAAGAAACAGAATCTGTGACCAA
The DNA here is from genome assembly GCF_009762535.1 of Notolabrus celidotus. NCBI lineage: Eukaryota > Metazoa > Chordata > Actinopteri > Labriformes > Labridae > Notolabrus > Notolabrus celidotus. Next base: position 35,645,131 of record NC_048279.1, read on the forward strand.
TGGTTCAGAAAGGTCCTGCTGCAGGCGCCTCTCCGTCAGGATCAGATTCTGGATCAGATTCAGAGGGTTGAAGTAACGCGGGTCTGTGAGCAGCCGTGTATATTCAGCCAACATGTAACATTAGATCAACGTGCTGGAGAGCCGAGGGCACACCCACTTCCTGAGGGGGCGTGGTCAGAGAGAAAACAGAGTGTTCTGAGGACTGAAGAAGAGGGTTTTTCAGGCAGACCAAAATCTGATTTCAAAGTGTTTTTTTGAGCATAAACTTTAAAGACATGTTTTGGGGACCTCTTACACCAATATATGTTGATGAAAAAAGCGTGATATGTCACCTTTAAAGTCCGACTAACAGCCAGGACCGAGTCATGTGAGCTACAACAGTTAGCATCCAGCAGCAGTCAGAGGACACTGAAGGACGAACGGTCGCTCCATGCAGCTCCTCCTCCTCACCCTCTCTCTGGTGCGGCTGCAGAAATCCGCCCTCACGGCTTCATTAGTCGGAGTGACTCGTGTGACTCGACATGGATGAGCCTCGTGCAGGTGCACCCGCAGGTCACGCTTTCTTGCAGCTGCTGCAAAACGCCCCGTATCAATCTCCATAAAGGAGACACCCCCGTCAGAGCTCTGCCATTCTGCATCTGGTGGAAACAGGAGCCTTTAAAAGCCGAGCAGCTGTCCTCAGCGGAGAGCGGCCGTATAGAACAGAAGACGACGTGGAGAGGGATGAAACAAAACGTGCAACCACCATGTTTTCAGAAGCTCCTTTGCATTCCTGCATGCTCTTCGTTAATCTGAGACTCTTCCTGAGCATGTCACAGACTTGCTGGACAACCAAGTCCAATCCCTGGAGGCCCCTACATAGACTACAGGTTGGGAACTGCACCACACATGCTGAAGAGATGCCTGTGCAGAGAAGGATTCCTCTCATGTATAATTCAGAGCAGATAAATTGAATTAAAACCCTGCTTGTGAAGCTGTGTCGTACTAAGTGTGGTGGGCCGGGTCAATGGGTCTAACTATTTATTCAGCGAGTCTCCTCAAACAGGAGGAGAGGAGCGAGAGACGGAGAGCAGCAGTAAGTCAAGAGCTTTGTTACCAAACCGTGTGCTGGATTCAAAATAGAGCACACTTTCTATTATGGAGTGAGAAACAGCTGACAATTCACAACTCACCTGCTCACAGGATGTAGAGCTGTGAAATTACAGCAGAAAACCCTGAGCTGGATTTCTCTTTATCACTTTTATGGGCTTGAATGGAGAGTACATTTATGATAACACAAAAACATCCTGCAAGGAAATGCATCCACTCCACAGAGAGGTGGACCTTTCTTTCAAACAGGAAGTCAGGTGAAGTCACGTGTGTTTAAAAGCAGCTCATGCTAACCAAAGAGCCTCACAAGGGAGACGATAACACTGAAATTCTACCAGAGCAGGACCGCCGGACAGCTGGAGTCATGTGACCGACGTTTCCCCTCAGTAATCACTGAATCAAGGATTCTCCTCCTCCTCCTCTCCTCATCCAGGTTGTCTTTCTGGTCCTCTGAAAACCTCTGACCTGTTGACTCCAGGCCTGGCTCCGCTTGAGAATGATGCGTCTTTCCTGCGGTCATCATTGAAGGAAGGAAGCCGGGCAGTAATCACAATATCAACAGAAAAAGAAGGAGAAGGAGAAGGAGGGAGGTAATGTCTGTGACATTAAACCAGTTAGCCTCTTTCTCACTTGCTTGTCGTATGTTTTGATATGTGACGGCACCGGAAGCTCAGTTCTGAAGACTATCACCCAACCTAACCCTGAATTATGCCAAACTTGTCACCTTAAAGGGTCGTGTCCACTGCAAAAGCGCCCTCAGCGTCAGCCGATTTTAGTAGCAGCGCTCTCAGTTGAAAACAGTTCAATTTTGGAACACAGCTGCGCTCATCAATGTTTATCTTCTTGATCGACCAATCAGCATCAAGAAGGGGTGGGTCTTCTGCAATCACACAATAGTGGAGGTCGTGCGGATGAGAAAAGTTTTCACACTCGTGGTTATGGGCGCTCCCAGCCCAAAAAACGGCGGCAGTGGACACACCACCTAATATCTTAAAAATAAAGAAAAGTTATTTAAAAAATTCACACCAAACTGTGTGTTGGATACAGAAATGAGCTCTTCAGACCTAAACATTTTTTTGTACCAGGCTGTAAACATGTTTTTTCTGCTGTAAAGATCGTCTTCTTTGAATGGATGTGTATGTAGCTTCTGGTGCTTTTGGAGCCAGCCCCAAGTGGACACTTGTGGAACTGCAGCTTTTAGCACTTCTGCATTGGAAACACATGTAGCATTGTTTGGTTGCATGAGTTGCTGCTGTCATCTTTGTCTTTCTTCATAACTTCCATCCAAAATAAGACGTCAAACTATCCATCATTAAAACATCCTGCCTTTTATAAATGTCAGATCTATCAAGTAAGAGATGTGTGATCACTTCAATCAATGCATGTAATAAAATATCCACATCTCTCTTCACTTAGTAGCTGATAACTGCAGACTTAGTCCATCAGCTTGTCTTTAAAACCATTGTGTCCTGCTGCACTGCTGACTTGTGCAAACCACACCTCGCTTCCTCACATCATTTTCGAAGGCGTGCACCAAACCAACACAGGTAGCGTGGCAGCCATCATGCATACACATGCACGTAGTTAACAGCAACTATATCTCATGCCTCCTGACAGCCTTAGATCATGTTCTTTGCAGATTCTTGTACCGACCGGGAATTTAAACCTCTAATATTTAAAAATAGGTTCCAAATCGTGAGGCTTCCTCTTTAAATCTTGGAGCCAAGGACGAGGGAAGTTTCCAAACAGCAAGTTTGTTTTATTTATAGCGTCGACACAGAGTGTGAATGTGATCGGCCGCATCTTCTTAAACCCCCCTCGGTAAAATAAAGAGTACTGTTCACCAGAGACCCATCAGCTGACGCCTCCATCAAAGTAAAAGACGACCGTTTTACTGACTGCACTTTCTCCAAATACTTAATTATACCCAGGGAGGCTGTAGAGTGTGTGTTTATATTTTTTATCTGTGTGTGTGTGTGTGTGGTGTGTGTGTGTGTGTGTGTACGGGGAGATATGGGGAGTGAGTATAGAGACTCTGAGCCAAATGGGAGCTTCCTCTGAGCCTCGAGGCAACTGTTGACTGTGGCGGAAAATATTAGACTCTCAGAAAGAGCTGACGTTTCAGTGGGTCTTCAGCGGGCACACACACACACACACACACATGCACACACAAAGACACTATGAACACACACACACTCCCTCTCTATATTCCCCTTCTTATGCTTGCAGCTAAATGAGGATTGCTCTTATGTCATATGACGGAATCTTTGTTTGTGCACAAAGACGCAGGATCACAAACACGGAAACATCGACACAAACATGAACACGCCGCACATGCATCCAGTTGTTTTCACACTTGGGGGGACTTTGCTTTTTAAATAAGTCGAACATTATTCTGTAGCGGGTAAATGTTTGCACACGAGAGGCGGGATGGGGTCTGCTCGCCGCGAGATGGAGAGCAGATCTCAGTGCAGGAGAGAGAGGGTTCAAAACTCAGAGACGATGCATCAAGTATCACCAACGTCTTAATCACGTGACTCTGAGGTGGTGGTTCACAATCAGATATACACTATATTACCAAAAGTATTCGCTCACCCATCCAAATGATCAGAATCAGGTGTCCTAATCACCTGGCCTGGCCACAGGTGTATAAAATCAAGCACCTAGGCATGCAGACTGTTTTTACAAACCTTTGTGAAAGAATGGGTCGCTCTCAGGAGCTCAGTGAATTCCAGCGTGGAACTGTCATAGGATGCCACCTGTGCAACAAATCCAGCCGTGAAATTTCCTCGCTCCTAAATATTCCACAGTCAACTGTCAGCTTTATTATAAGAAAATGGAAGAGTTTGGGAACAACATCAACTCAGCCACGAAGTGGTAGGCCATGTAAACTGACGGAGAGGGGTCAGCGGATGCTGAGGCGCATAGTGCAAAGAGGTCGCCGACTTTCTGCACAGTCAATTGCTACAGAGCTCCAAACTTCATGTGGCCTTCAGATTAGCCCAAGAAAAGTACGCGGAGAGCTTCATGGAATGGGTTTCCATGGCCGAGCAGCTCCAAGCCATACATCGCCAAGTGCAATGCAAAGCATCGGATGCAGTGGTGTAAAGCACGCCGCCACTGGACCATAGAGCAGTGGAGACGAGTTCTCTGGAGTGACGAATCACGCTTTTCCATCTGGCAATCTGATGGACGAGTCCGGGTTTGGAGGCTGCCAGGAGAACGGTACATTTCGGACTGCATTGTGCCAAGTGTGAAATTTGGTGGAGGAGGAATTATGGTGTGGGGTTGTTTTTCAGGAGCTGGGGTTGGCCCCTTAGTTCCAGTGAAAAGGAACTTTGAAGGCCTCAGGATACCAAACCATTTTGGACAATTCCATTCTCCCGACCTTGTGGGAACAGTTTGGAGCGGGCCCCTTCCTCTTCCAACATGACTGTGCACCAGTGCACACAGCAAGGTCCATAAAGACATGAATGACAGAGTCTGGTGTGGATGAACTTGACTGGCCTGCACAGAGTCCTGACCTGAACCCGATAGAACCTTTGGGATGAATTAGAGCGGAGACTGAGAGCCAGGCCTTCTCGACCAACATCAGTGTCTGACCTCACCAATGCGCTTTTGGAAGAGTGGTCAAAAATTCCTATAAACACACTCCTCAACCCTGTGGACAGCCTTCCCAGAAGAGTTGAAGCTGTAATAGCTGCAAAAGGTGGACCAACATCATATTGAACCCTATGGGTTAGGAATGGGATGGCACTTAAGTTTATATGCGAGTCAAGGCAGGTGAGCGAACACTTTTGGTAATATAGTGTATTCACATTCTTATTCTTATTTCTTTGAACAAGTGTTAACAACTAGTCTAAGGAGGTCAGCATTGTGCAGCCTCAACATGCAGCTACATAATCTTGAGCCAAGTATGATGTCTGCATCCTGTGACTTGCTACTTTTAAAAAAAACAAGTTATAGAAAAGGTGAGCAGATTTATTTTTCTTCTGCACGTTATTGATGATCAGATGCTAACAAGCCAAATGTAGAAGAAAGAAGTCACCGCAATGCTAAGAGGGAATTTAACTTTCAATGCAATGCCCATCTAATCTCTAACTCCTCTAGCTTTAACAGACTTAAAATAGACGGCTGAAAGATAGAAAAAGTGTAACAACACATCAAACATGCTCAGCAAGGAGTATAAAGTAATGATGGAGTACCACAGGGAACTACTCACGGTCCTCTGTTTTTTCAGTATGTTGAGGTACTCCTCTTCTTTCAGAATTATCTCCTTTCAAATTCACAAGTTATAATATTTTTCATGGCTGTGTTTTTAGGCAAGATTGTGAGAGAGCCCACTCCCTTGACCGAAAAGCAACCCACACACATGAATGGTCTCAGGATGCTTCACTGTTGGCAAGAGACAGGACTGATGGTAGCGCTCACCTCGTCTTCTCCGAACAAGCCTTCCTCCAGATGCCCCAAACAAAAATGACTTTACCCCAGTCCTCAGCAGTCCAGTCCCTGTACCTTCTGCAGAGTATCAGTCTGTCCCTGATGTTTTTACTGGAGAGAAGTGGCTTCTTTGCTGCCCTCCTTGACACCAAGGCCTCCTCCAAAAGTCTTCGCCTCACTGTGCGTGCAGATGCACTCACACTTGCCTGCTGCCATTCCTGAGCAAGCTCTGCACTGGTGGCGGCCCGATCCCGCAGCTGTAACACCTTCAGGAGACGGTCCTGGCGCTTGCTGGACTTTCTTGGGCGCCCTGGAGCCTGTTTGGCAACAATTGAACCTCTCTCCTTGAAGTTCTTGATAATTGGATAGACGGTTGACTGAGGTGCAATCTTACTCGCTGCTATAAACTTCCCTGTTAGGGCCCTTTTGTGCAATGCAATGATGGCTGCAGGTGTTTCCCTTGCAGGTAACCATGGCTAACAGATGAGGAAACAATGGTGTCATGCACCATCTTCCTTTTAAAGTGTCCAGTCACTCAATCATGACAGATTGATCGCCAGCCTTGTCCTCATCAACACCCACACCTGTGTTAATGTGTGTGACACCTGTGTGTCATTGAAATGATGTTAGCTGGTCCTTTTGTGGCAGGGCTGAAATGCAGTGGAATGTGTTTTTGGTGATAAAGTTCATTTTCAAGGCAAAGAGGGACTTTGCAATTAATTGCAGTTGAGCTGATCACTCCTCATAACATTCTGGAGTATATGCAAATTGCCTGAACTGAAACAGCAGACTTTGTGAAAATTAATAGTTGTGTCATTCTCAAAACTTTTGGCCATGACTGTACAGTAGCTTAATGTGTGCTTAAACTTAAGTATGATGTCTGTAATGTGGATGAAATCACCTGGTGGAGGAGCTGAGTGAAGCAGGTGGTGGCCAACAGATTGACCTTCAAGGCGATGTGCAGCTGAACACTTCAGAGCACTACTGATGATCTCTGAGAGGACGTGAGTGAGGACACATCTTTGGGTAATTAGTCAGATTTTTCCGTTGTAAGTCAAACACATTTGTTTGCATGTCTTTTTTTTTTTTTAATGTTAAAGAGCCACGAGGCCTCCTCACAGAGAGCAGTTTAACATTAAGATGTCTGCGTCTTTCCTGCTGAATTATTCATAGGAACTTTGCATAATTGCAGCTATGACTACTTTGGTTCCATGAATAATTAATGACTAATGAATCCTGTGTTTAACTAAAGTTTCTAATTATGTTATGTACAAACAGCAGATGGGAGCGGCGCAGCAGGAGCTGCTTTAACCAAGACGGAGCTGTCAGAGTTTACTTTTAATTGGGTTCCTCCTGAACTTCGACCACTTCACAGACTCAGAGTTAGAGGAATCAACAATCAGTCATGTGTCTGTACTCTGAGTTGTTTCACATGATTGAATATTTTGCAGGATTTCTGATCCAGAAGTCGTCAATTTTGGCATCTTAATCACTCCTGGAAAAATGAGGGATGCAGAATTATTTTAGAGGACGGCGGCTGGAGTCAGCATCAATTAGAGATAGCCCAAAATGAACCTAGATAGAATCTCTGTGAACAACCTTAACCACTGCTTTCCTCTTCAGTTATGTCAGTTCATTTTTACTGTTTTATATCATCCCTGCACCTCACACTTCACCCGCTGAATCTCTCCTGAGGTTGCACCAGGCATCAAACTCTGTCATGACTGTCTCTCACCTTTCTTAAACATGCAACTGGACTCAAGGACTGCATTTGCACGTATCTATGTCCATTGTTGCACACAGTGGTTGTAAACTCGTTCTCATTCTGCTCTGTAAAACCATTGCATTGCAAAATTGATTGCATGAATTGTAAGTCTTTCTACTGATTGTCATATTCCATGTGTAACTTTTTTTTCCTGTATGCATTTTCATCAGGAAGCAAACAAGTGCTTGTGAGCATGGAAAGGAATGCACTTGACCAAGCAGTAAACTTAGGACAGCAGACCAGAGGGGCGGCTTTGACCTGCAGCTAGATTTAGAACTCTGATGTATGGAAGTCCACCTTTCTCAAGTTTTAAAGGTGTTTCCTCACAGTTTAAGTCCCTTTCCTTCTAAGGAGTCGTAGGTATTTCCTTGTATTCTTCAGAAAGTATTTAAGAGAGCTCACCAGAGAAGAATCCAAGTCAAGTCCTCATTATTAATATTATTTATAGCAAGGAGGGCGGCTGTTTCACTCCTAAGTATTCACTGTCTGAACCTGGACTGACTGGGTGTGAATGGAGAGTTAAATCATCAATGAAGTTACAGCGCTGTGTGTCATGAGTAAACATGCACACATGAGAGGATGCAGTCATTGATTCTGCAGCAGCAGAGGGAACATTGCTGGTCTGATAAACTCAGAAATACCTGACTGCTGTTCATCAGGATTGAACGTAACCAACAGTCTGAGTAACTTCAGCATCTCTCTTTCTTTTCTGGGTTCATCCTGCACAGAGGTCTGATTAAGTTTGAGCTTGTCTCTGTCTTCTCCTTGATGCTTCTTTATCGTATCCCAACGAGTGGTTAAATGGAGCAATAAAACGAGGGATTTGAGCCTCCTTGGCATGAAAAGGAAAGGAATAAAACATGTGGCATGTTTCATGAAAAGAAAGCTTCAGGATGATGAGGAAAGACAGATGAACGTGATGCTAATGCATTAGTGTTAGCTGTAGCTGTGTAGCTCTGTGGCTTTATATATACACATAGATGGAGCACTCAAAGGTCAAGAGGAGAAGAGAAGCTGATTGACAGTCCTGTGTAAGCTAACACACACACAGTAATGCACTCTGAGCCAAAAGATGGAGGAACAATAAATAAACAATCAATCAATCTTTATTTGTATAGCGCCAAATCACAACAAACGTTATCTCAAGACGCTTTTACAAACAGAGCAGGTCTAGACCACTCTATGTCAAATTATGAACAGAGACCCACACCAAGACAGGGTAAGGACTCAGTCTGACCCACCTTAATCCACCATGAGCATTGCACATCGCAGTATTTAGCTAGTTACAGAGGTGAGGAAAAACTTCCTTTAACAGGCAGAAACCTCCAGCAGGACCAGACTCATGTTAGACACACATCATGCCTCGACCGAGTTGGGTCTGGAAAGACAGATATAGGGGAGTAAGAGAGAGAGGTGATAGTGATGTTACCACTAGAGTCCAACATGTCCGTATCAGCTGGAGTCTGGAACGTCCACAGCAGGAGGACGTCTACGGCAGCTCAGAGGAACCTACGAGACAAGGGAGCTCAGGGACTCCAGAAAGGTCTATGGTTAGTAACTTTAATGGGACAGGCAGAGTTAAAGTAAGTGATGAGGGGGTTGGGGGGAAGGGGGTGAGCTAGGATCCCAGTGTGTCAGTGTGCCAGTTCCCCCGGCAGTCTAAGCCTATAGCAGCATAACTAAGAGCTGGTCCAAGCCTGATCCAGCTCTAACTATAAGCTTTATCAAAAAGGAAAGTTTGAAGCCTACTCTTAAAAGTAGAGAGAGTGTCTGCCTCCCGGACCCTGACTGGTAGATGATTCCAAAGGAGAGGGCTGATAACTGAAGGTTCTACCTCCCATACTACTTTTAGAGATTTTAGGCACAACTAGCAAACAAACACCTCTCACGTCTGTTTGAAACTCACACAAACCCAAGAGCTCTGCTGTTAGTATTCCTCCTGTACGCGTGTGGGCCGCATTAATGCAGGTCAGAAGCAGGAGGAAGAAATGAAAGGACACTTTTATACCCGTCTCCGGCACACCGCTCATATTAATTAACCCGGACAGCTGGGAGAAGAGCACAAACGGCTGTGAATTACCTGTGTGGAGGTCACTCTGTGACAGACAATAAAGATATCATCCAGGCTGCGTCGGGCGAGCCGGGCGCCGGATGAATGCTAACGAGAGGAAATGTGTTAACAGGATGATCCAAGGTGAGCATTCAGGTTTCTCTAACGGCCCCATCTGTCTCAGGTGTTTCACAGTTCCTCTGAATCATCATGAGAGGACAGTAAAACATGCTGAACTTTAGGAGTCAGCAGCATTACAAGCTGCCAGGTGGAAGAAGGTCAGAGGTCAAAGATGTGGCGTTGAGTGCTCCACATGTGACCCCCAGAGGGATCTGGATACAGTCTCAGTTACAGGAGATCAATAAAGGAGAGTATTCTTTTCTGTTTTCTGCAAGATGATAAATATTTGGGGTGACCTTGGCCTAGCGGTCTAAGCATGCCCCCCATACAGAGGCTATATCCCTCATCGCAAAGGTTGCAGGTTTGATTGCAGCCTGACTTTACTGCATGTCCTCCCCCTCTCTCTACTCCCCACATTTCAAAAATGCCCAAAAGTATAACTCTCAGGTAGACCAAGGACGTGGTCTAACACTTATGCTGAATTTAAAAATCTGCTTTGGCTTTGGCCCCAGTAACTTCTTCTTTAAGGGGTGCCGGGTGTCCCATTAAAGTTACTAACCATAGACCTTTCTGGAGTCCCTGAGCTCCCTTGTCTCGTAGGTTCCTCTGGATCTCTGCTGCAGTGGACGTGTCAGACACTCAGCTGCTACAACAGACGATACTATCCGTCTCACCATGATCATCCCTCTCTCTATCGAATGTGGTGTCCTAACATGAAGTCCTGGCTCCTGCTGGAGGTTTCTGCCTGTTAAAGGGAATAGTTGTCCTTGCCACTGTAACATTGCTAAATGCTGCTAAATTGGGAACTTTGGATGGACTTCTTCTTATTTGACGCCCTCAGAAGATTAACCAGGTTGAAATATTCTGATAATGACAGCCTGTTTGATACTTGGTAGATATGATTGGTAAAGACTAGTGATGGGAATTCTGTTGCCTTTCATTGGCCCAGATCATTTAGCCATAAGAGTCAGCTCTTCTGACCCCTTAACGGCTCTTCATGGTGCCATTTGGCTTTTATTTAACCAGAACTTTGTAGCCGGATCATCCAAGAGTAAACTATTTCAGCATGGTGTTTGGTCTGGAGTCCCTGCGCTCCCTTGTCTCGATAGGTTCCTCTGGAATCTCTGCTGCTGTTGGACGTGCCAGACTCAACTGCTACTATCCGTCTCCCCACTATCATCTCTCTCTCTCTTCATCTCCTCTATCCCATCTCTCCAACACGGTCTCAGCAGAGATGTGTGTCTAACATGAGTCTGGTCCTGCTGGAGGTTGTTCTGCCTGTAAAGGAAGTTTGTCCTTGCCACTGTTATCCATGACACTTTCATGAGAAAACTTTGGTGGCAGGATTTTGACCTGGCGAATAACATGAGTGACCTCTGAGTGACGTCACCCTTTATTTCTGAAGAGGCGTTATGAGGCTCAGGCTTGGAACAGCTCTTAGTTATGCTGCTATAGGCTTAGACTGATACACTGGGATCCTGTCTTTCTCTCTCTCTGCCTGTCTCTTCCTTTAACTCTTCCTGTCCCCTTAAAGTTACTAACCATAGACCTTTCTGGAGTCCCTGAGCTCCCTTGTCTCGTAGGTTCCTCTGGATCTCTGCTGCTGTGGACGTGCCAGACTCCAGCTGCTACAACTACTACTATCCGTCTCCCCACTATCATCTCTCTCTCTCTCTCTTCATCTCCCTCTATCCCTCTCTCTCTTTATCCCCCTCTCTCTCTCTCTCTCTCTCTCTCTCTCTCTCTCTCTATCCCCTATCACTCTCTCTCTCTCTCTCCATCTCCCTCTCTCTCTTTCTATCTGTCTCTGTCTCTGTCTCTCTCTCTTTATCCCCTATCTCTCTTCATCTCTCTCTTTATCCCTCTCTCTCTCTCTCTCTCTCTCTCTCTCTCTTTATCCCCTATCTCTCTTCATCTCTCTCTCTCTCTCTCTCTCTCTCTTTATCCCCCTCTCTCTTCATCTCTCTCTCTCTCTCTCTCTTTATCCCCTATCACTCTCTCGCTCTCTCTCCATCTCCCTCTCCTCTTTCTATCTGTCTCTGTCTCTGTCTCTCTCTCTGTCTCTCCCTCCTCTCTCTCTCCCCTCTCTCTCTCGCTCTTTCATATCCCTCTCTCTTCTCTCTCATCTCATCCCTCTCTCTCCTCTCTCTCTCTCCTCCCTCTCCCTCTCTCTCTTCTATCTGTCTCGTCTCTGTCTCTCTCTCTCTTTATCTCCCCCTCTCTCTTCATCCTCTCTCTCCTCTCTCTGTATCCCCTATCACTCTCTCTCTCTCCTCTCCATCTCCCTCTCTCTCTTTCTATCTGTCTCTCTCTGTCTCTCTCTCTCTTATCCCCTATCTCTCTCTCTCTCTCTCTTTTCTCTCTCTCTTGTCTATCTCTCTCCCTCTCTCTCTCTCCTCTCTCTCTCTCTCTCTCTCTCTCTCTCTCTCTCTCTCTCTCTCTCTCTCTCTCTCTCTTCTCTCCCTCTCATCCCTCTATCCAACACGGTCTCAGCAGATGTGTGTCTAACATGAGTCTGGTCCTGCTGGAGGTTTCTGCCTGTTAAAGGAAGTTTGTCCTTGCCACTGTAACTTGCTAAATGCTGCAAAGTGCTCTGCTCATGGTGGATAAGATGAGATCAGACTGAGTCCTGTCTGGAAGATGGGACTGGATCTGATCCTGTCTTGATGTTGGGTCTTTGTTAATAATAAACTAGAGGACGGTGTAGACCTGCTCTGTTTGGAAAGAGTCTGAGGATAACGCTTGTTGTGATTCAGCGCTTTATAAATAAAGATTGATTAATTTGTATTTTAGGTTCAGCAATCCTATAAAGGGTCTAAAAATGACCATGGTCCACACACAACGACAAGTGTTTTAAAAAATCTCCTCCTTCGAATGCATTTCTTAAAACCTCTTAAGAAAGTGATCTAAAACATCGTTAATGTCTGGACAAGTGCCTTTTTTTTTTTTCGTGGGCCTCAGATTTGCTCCTCTTTTATTTATTGATGATGGGCTCAATGGCAGAAGTGTAATGCAAATATGAAAACTGATGCAAAGACACAGGATGGTCTTATCTGCTTAGGCATCAGAATTAATTTGCGTCTGAATCTCACGACTTAAAATCTCCTAAGAACAAAAAGCACAAACAAAGAGAAGAGCAGATTAGAGAATGTGTCGCCGTGATGATCCGTGATGAGGCATGTATCAGTGTTCTCCCTCTCCTCCCTGCTTTACGCTCCCTAACTCAACAGGAAGTAAGCATCAGGATAATGAAAGAGGAGATTTGCTGGCTGGACTCTCATGTTGAATAAACATCCTTCTGATCCTGAGGTAGAAATATACGAGCCGCACTGATAAGCGTGGCTTTGAATACAAACGCCTGTATTTGCATCCATTGGGCTATTATCCCTGTGTGTGTTTACTTTGTATCTGCAGCGGGACAGACGTTTAAACGTATTCTCTTCATGCCAGCAGACATCCAAACACCATTCAGCAGTCGAGCCCAGCTCTCATTGATACTGCTGTGTTTTTATAAAGCGAGCGGCGGTCTGTCAGCCGTGTATCCGCGTGTTTGTGTGTGTCTGTCTGAGTGGAAAGACGTCTCTAAATAATTTCACAGACTTGCCAAGTTGCCAGTGTTGCTGCTGCCATTCAGAGAGACGAGGGGAGTATGGCTTCACATCACTGAGAGCGACTGTGTGTGTGTGTGTGTGTGTGTGGTGTGTGTGTGTGTGTGAGAGGGAGAGTGACTTTTGACAATGAAACACCATGTGTTTCACCTTTCTCTGGCTTTTTTCTTTCACTTCATCCGAGCGTGAAGACCCCGGGCTGTAGTCCAAGATTAAAACACACACACAAAGAAGTGTTACAGACACATGCGTGTGTTGGAGTTCTCTGCAGGCAGATCAACAAATGCAGTCGTACAAGCTGGAGAAAACAACACACACAGCTTATACACACATCGGACGACTGTAGGAACCTGCTCACACTCATGGGTCAGGGTTTTGAGTCTAAGATTGACTTCTTAAGACAGGCATAAAGATAAAAATGTAAGAATGTTCTTTATACTATTTATATTAGTCCAGCATGCACCGTGCAGGTTGAGGCCAGCTCCAATGTAATTCTGGAGTCACCTCGCAGATTTTAAAGTGCCAAACAACAGCAGGTCTAGACCGTACCCTATGTTCTGTTATTAACAAAGACCCAACATCAAGACTGGATCTGATCCAGTCCCATCTTCCAGACAGGACTCAGTCTGATCTCATCTTAATCCACCATGAGCAGAGCACTTTGCAGCATTTAGCAAGTTACAGTGGCAAGGACAAACTTCCTTTAACAGGCAGAAACCTCCAGCAGGACCAGACTCATGTTAGACACACATCTGCTGAGACCGTGTTGGAGGAGGGATAGAGGAGATGAAGAGAGAGAGAGAGATGATAGTGGGGAGACGGATAGTAGTTGTAGCAGCTGGAGTCTGGACCACGTCCACAGCAGCAGAGATCCAGAGGAACCTACGAGACAAGGGAGCTCAGGGACTCCAGAAAGGTCTATGGTTAGTAACTTTAATGGGACAGGAAGAGTTAAAGTAAGAGACAGGCAGAGAGAGGAGAGAGAGGGCGAAACAAGACCCAGTGTATCAGTCTAAGCATATAGCAGCATAACTAAGAGCTGGTCCAAGCCTGAGCCTCATAAGGCCTCTTCAAAATCAACTGGTGACGTCACTCAGAGGTCACTCGTGTTATTCGGTCTGCAGGTGAGACTTACTTGAGCTTTCAGCCTCAGTTTCCTACAGTCCTCTGCAGTGTGTCTAGCTGCAGGCGAGGCCTCCTCCCTCCTCATCGCTGCCAACCTGCTTCACCTGTCTCAAGCTGCACACCTGGAGCCCATCCAGCATCTCAACCCTGGAGTGTAAGACTCCTGGCTCCTCACACACTCCTCAGCAGATTGTTAATCAACTCTCTTGGATCATTGTGCAGCAGAGCCTTCCTCCCCTTCCTCTGCCGTTTACCTGCCAACAACTGGGATCATGAATGAACTGTCAAACACATCCGCCTGTGTTCTGCACTTCAGTCACCTCATGACTTCTAACACTTTCCACCCATGATGGTTATGAAACAGCAAACTGTACGTCTGATCTGAGGTAGGACAGATAAAGAGGGAGAGAGGAGTGTAGGACGACTTGAGCCAAATGATGTCAAGACCAGGAATCGATCCCTACAAAACACTGCAGTGAGGGCAGTATTCCTTGTATCTGGAGCAACCTGCTCTAACAGCTAGGCAGAAACTAGTGCCTCAAGGAATGTTTATTATTTAAAGGAACATCTTCGTAATCTGAAAACAGATGCACTGAGCTGGAGCAGGCACAGCCCTCGCCCCCCTTTTCATGTAGTGCCTGATTTATCCAAAACCAGCAAAGAAAGGCTAACATCAGACTTCTCCTCCTCCTCTCCTCATCATGTTGTCTTTCTGGTCCTCTGAAAACCTCGACCTGTTTGACTCACAGGCCTGGCTCTCGCACTCATCATGACTTTGGTTTGTTGTGTCTGTAGTTAAGTGAAATACGATCTGGTGATAACACAGAGTGTTTTATTCTGAAAATTAACCCGATGTTTTTCATTTTGGTTTTGGTGAAACCTGACTTCCTGTCCCCGCTCCATCTGCCTCTGTTGAGATTGATGCGTCGTGCCTCCGGCATCCAGAGATTGGACTGGACCACGGATCTGGTGGAGTTTTAAAGGTTAAAGGTACTTTATTATCCCACATGGGGGAATTCAGTTTTTTCATTGTGTTCTTTTTGCAATCATGCTACACACACATAGTTTGACTCTACATGCAATCATGCACAAACATGCTTATGGCATGCACTTAGGAGAGATAATAATAATAATAATAAATAATAATAATAATAATAACATTTTATTTATAAGCGCTTTTTCTAAACACTCAGGTCAGTTTAGGTTGGCGATGTGAAGGTTGAAGTCGCCCAGGAGGAGAACAGATGGAGAGATGGCGCGCAGAGTTGAGTGAGATAGATCCAAGAGTCAGAGAGGAAGGAAGGATGTGGTTTGGTGGGAGTGGGGGGGGGGGGGGGGGGCAGTAAATGATGGCTGTGACTAGATGAGTTGGACTGGAGAGCTTGAAGGTAAGATGTTCAAATGATGGGACACCGATGTCATGAGATGTCAGAGTGTGGAGGCTGCCATCAACCAGCGCCACCAGAGCAGTTGGGGTTTTGGTGCCTTGCTCAAGGGACACCCTTGGCAGTGCCCAGGCAAATGAACCAGCACCTTTCCAGCCACCAGTCCACTTGCCAAACGTTTGTGCACTCTGGGACTTGAACCGGCGACCCTCCGATTCCTAAGCCAGGTCCCTATGGACTGAGCTACTGCCAAAAGACAATGGTTGAGCGGCCGGTGGTCGAACCGGCGTCCTCTGTGATGAGGGACTATAGCCTCTATACGTCAAGTCAAGTCAAGCTTTATTTATAAAGCACATTTAAAACAACCTCAGTGACCAAAGTGCTGTACAGTTATTAAAATACAATATAACAATAAATAAAATCAATAAATGAATAGTAAGAGCTCAATTTAGGAAATAAAAGAGTAAAAAGTAAGAAGCCAAAGATTCTTGTTTTAGCCGGGACTGAACGCCCAGGAGAAAACATGGGTTTTCAGTAGTGTTTTAAAGTGCTCAACAGACTGTGCAGCTCTATACGTGGGGTGCTTAGACCACTAGGCCACCAGCGCCCTATTTGGCCATGAGAAGGCTTTAGTATTTGAGGTGCCACATTGACCAAGTTATTCATGTAAGTCAGAACGGTGAGCAGAGCTGACCCTAGGATGTTAATCTTATTTTTAATGCAATCCACTTCACAGGATGCTATCTTCACTTTGCAATACAGAACTTAAAAAGCACACTCTACTGAGCCAACAGGAAATCAAAGCTTTGTGCAGGAGGAGAGGAGATTTGAAGCTGCTCATGGCTGCCCCCAAGAGCCACTGAACATTTGCAACAACGGCAGACATCTTTAAAAATATATTCCAAGACTGTTCTGTAGAGAGACAGAAACACGGCTAAAAAAGATGGAGCGAGCATCCATAACTACAAATCACCAAACGACGTAACATCACTGCCGGCCTCATTGTGATGCAGCGTGAGGAGTTTTTCATCCTGAATCTAAAAAACTTTAAAGGTGTTCAAACATGACATACATGCATCGAAATCATCACATCATGCGGGAATACAAAGATTAAGAGATGCACCTTTGCACACACACATGGATAAATACACATGAAATATATATAAACACCACACACAGAGCAGAACATCCTCCCTTCATGTCCATGCATGACAAACACATGTCCTCCCCGGTGTGAGGCGGGGGATGCTGGCTGGTTTTTGCAGGGAGGACAGATTCTCCTCCACACAGAGCCCGGGATGCTGCAGCACTCTGAGGCTGACGGCCGGAGATTTAAAGCTCGCTGCTGCACTCAGCTGCCTGCACAGGATTTCTATTAGAGTTGGCGACTTGGCTTCAGCTTCGCCTCGCAATAAATCACAGAGCCTCTCAGGTGCATTCCCTGCAGCCCTGCTCAGTGGCATTTCGCTATCAGCACACTGATTGAGTTCCCCTGATATTTTCATCCAGGAGAAAAGAAGAAGAAGAAGAAGAAGAGGAAAATGGAAACAGTGTGTGCATGTGTGTGTGTGTGTGGAGGAGTACAACCAACACAACACACAGCTAAACAGGTCTGTGAGGAAGAAACTGGGTTAAACACGTGCAGCATGTGTGACAAATCCTAAACCGCTGATTCTGTAGCATCAAAGAGTTCACTTGCTTTAAGACACAGCATGAGTAACTGTGATATTTGAGTATAAAGGAGACGGGGGAAGTGGCAGATTTAGTGTTTATTCTGCTTCAGCAAGGCCACTGCAAATGTAAGTCCCTGAACGCCTCTCTGCAAAGATTTGGGGGGCCAATGTTTATCCAATTCCTTCTTTTATTCTCTGTGGGACAGAATTAGAGTTGTTGTGCAGAACGAGGGCCAATTTAATTTATAGCACAAACTTCCCCAGCCATATTATTATTATTGTTTAGTCTTAAACACACCACACATGCACGAGGAGGCCTGGAGAGACTCTGTTGTCATGTCCTGATTTGCTGCGTTTTTCTTCTTCATGTTTTTTCGATGTGCATCATTTATGTATTTTTGTCAGCACGTTTTAACCGGTGCATTTGAGTTTGGGACTTTTGCATACATTTATTAATTTGACGCATGTTTCTCCCGATGCAGGTTGTAACGATGCTGGGGTAGGTGGAGAGAGCGAGCGGTCTTAGCAGGTAGCAATTGAAACCCAAGATGCGAGGTAGCATCAGAAAGCTTCAGGAGGACAGAGTGGGGATTTCACACGGCAGTTTGTTATACAGAAATGAACAGTCGACCTTATAAAGCCAAGGTCTCCACGGCGTTATATTCGTTTATCATACATGACTAATAGAAAAATATGCACAGCTTCCACCACCTCGTCTTTCTCTCTGTCGGGGAGTAACAACAACGCTGCGGGCTCAGAGGGGAGCAACTTCTCTGTATATAACGCACCAACAGAGAAAGGTGGCGTCACCTTGTGGCGCTACCAGGTATTGCAGCAGTATTACAACAATTATATTGCGACTGTTACAAGGTGGACAGAGGGTCTGCAGGATCATTCTCCCTCATTGACTCTTTGTGTTCAATGAGGACGAAGATGAAGAGGTGACACCTTAAACCTCTGTTTGATTTTACTCTCAGATTCAGTCACAGCGCCCCCTACAGGCTGCAGAGTCACTTTAACTTACTTACTTTAAAGGCTGATTTATACTTCTGCGTCGAATCGACGGCGTGGTCTACGCCAAAGGTCTGCGTAGCTCCCGTACCTACGCAGAGGCCTACACACGTAGCTGACGTAGCTAACTCTTCCTGTCCCATTAAAGTTACTAACCATAGACCTTTCTGGAGTCCCTGAGCTCCCTTGTCTCGTAGGTTCCTCTGGATCTCTGCTGCTGTGGACGTGCCAGACTCCAGCTGCTACAACTACTACTATCCGTCTCCCCACTATCATCTCTCTCTCTCCTCTTCATCTCCCTCTATCCCTCTCTCCAACACGGTCTCAGCAGATGTGTGTCTAACATGAGTCTGGTCCTGCTGGAGGTTTCTGCCTGTTAAAGGAAGTTTGTCCTTGCCACTGTAACTTGCTAAATGCTGCAAAGTGCTCTGCTCATGGTGGATTAAGATGAGATCAGACTGAGTCCTGTCTGGAAGATGGGACTGGATCTGATCCTGTCTTGATGTTGGGTCTTTGTTAATAATAGAACATAGGGTACGGTCTAGACCTGCTCTGTTTGGAAAGAGTCTGAGGAGAATGTTTGTTGGGATTTGGCACTTTATAAATAAAGATTGATCCTCTGGAGAGCAGAGATGTTTCATTACACCCTCAGATATTACAGCTTTAGTTCTGACTGATGAATACAATCGTTGGCCTGTTGGTGGCGCTGTAGGATTTATAAGGAGTCATGAAACTGAGAGCAAATTATCTGTCTTACATGGTTTCTTAGTACTAAACGTCTCCACTTGTTCTTAAAGCGACCTTTGATCCTCCAAAGTCTGAATTTGTCATTTGAACTGTAATCGTTCAGATATTAAGAGATTTTAGGAACTTAGTGAGGTGAGTTTCACATAAAAACAAGGCATACAAATTGGCCCTTGTTGGCCACCGTAGTAACTTCTCATAAAAAAAAGCTGTGGTTGCGGTGTTATAAAAAGCAGCAGAAAGTCATATCCGTGCAAAACGGTGTAAAACACACAACTGAGTTCCCCACGAAGCTGCCTTATCTGTGATCACACAGTTCATGTCTCAGCGGAGAGAAGGAATATTACCCTGTTTACAATAAACCTGAAATCCAGTTTAACACAGCACAGGTATGAACCTTATCTGGGGTCCCTGCTGAATGCAAAGCCAGATAAAATCAGTTTAATGTTGCCCAACATGCTTTAACATCTCCAGAGGTTTCCACTATCATGAGCTGTTATGAGCTCCCTGCAGCAGAGAGCCGAGGAGCTGCAGACGTGACTACGATGATTCCAAAGTGTGGTCAGAAACAGGAGCGAGAGGAGAGTCTTCTGTTCTGAATGCTGAGTGGATGTGTGGTGTTGATTGTCCCTGCAGCGTGTGACTCTGAGGTCTCTGTGAATCCCCCTCTGTTCCTGTCACTGTACTCTGAATGCACCTCCTCTCAGCAGGAGCACACAGGATATTAATAGATTTCATCAGAGCGTGCTGATTAGAGGGACGGATTATTTCACCACGTTATAGGATTTAGATATCTTTGCATCAAAGTGATTAAGTACTTTGATTTTGTCTCTATTTAATTGACTGGATTAACTCAGAACAAAGAGACACTTATTTTCATTTCTGTTATCTATAAAACACTTAATTGAGTTCCCAGAAAATTATTATTTAATGAATACTTTTATCAGTATTGTTGTTGCTGCCCTGAGAAATCCAGAAAAGTCATCTTGCCCTGAGCTTCAGTTCAGTGTACCCTTCAGTCTATCCAAGTTACTTCTCACATCACGGCCTGACAGAATATAGGAGTGAGAGATATCGCTTCACATCCCCGATCCATCCCAGCACCAGATCTGATAGGTTTCTATTCTAGTCAGTGTGTTAACTTCCACTGGATCCACTCCTGCAGGTTGAAGACTTCTATGTTTGCCCGATGCAAGAGCACGATGCATCAATCTCAACAGAGCAGATGGAGCGGGACAGGAAGTCAGGTTTCACCAAAACAAAATGAAAACATCCGGTTAATTTTCAGAATAAAACACTCTGTGTTATCACCAGATCGTATTTCACTTAACTACAACAACAAACCAAAGTCATGATGAGCGGAGCCAGGCCTGGAGTCAACAGTTCAGAGGTTTTCAGAGGACCAGAAAGACAACATGGATGAGGAGAGGAGGAGGAGGAGAATCCTTGATTCAGGGATTGCTGCGGGGAAACCTCGGTCACATGACTCCAGCTGTCCGGAGGTCCTGCAGATGGGAGACAGACCGGACACGGATCTGGTGGAAGTCCTTGGTAATTTTGCATGTGCCTTGAGCCAGTTTTACACTTCTGTGTTGTCTCTGCACTGGCGCCGTGGAGGCCGTTATGAGCACTTCATACCTTGAAGTTGGAGTGTCTGCATCACTCTGCAATACTCTGTACATGCTGGATGGCAGTGCAATTTCTATGCTCCTCATATCACCAGTTCTTGGTTCTGTTACCTTCTCTGCTTGTTATGCACATAAATATTATATCAGAGTTGGAGTTGATAAATGTTGAGCAGCAGTTCATCATGCGGTGAGTATTGCAAAGAAGAAAAGAGACGAGACGTCAGAGGTGATTGAATGGCCACCAAATCAGTGAAGGAAGCGATACGGGAAATGTTGTAAATGCAGAGAGACATGATGCATGAGTGCATAATGTGTCTGCCTTGCATCAAGACCTGACCGGACACGGATCTGGTGGAAGTCATGGGATACTGCTCAAACTGCTTCCTTCAAATCTCAACATCCGCTAGTGATACGATTTGAAAGCAAAACAAAGAAGAGGACCTAAATCAAGAAAATCATCGAGAAAAGCCAAGAGAAAAACAAAAACTTACTTATAACAGAATCCACAAGGAACACTGGAAGAAGACTTAATGAAGGGACAAAAGGAGAGGGGGAACAGAGGAACTGAATACACAGGTGATTGGAGTAATCAAGCACACAAGGGCAGGAAGTAAAACTAAAGCAGACACACAGGGAGCAAGAACTACAAATAAAACAGGAAACACAAGGAATGGTGAGTTTAGGGCAAGCGGCAACCTCCGGTCTAAAAATATGAGTCCAACATGGAAGTGTTTAAAAAAATGTAGCTCTAGCGAAAGTTCAGACAGGAAGACTATAATGCAATCACAGCAGTTGTTTAACTCTCCTCTCCCTCGTTCAATAGCTCACCTGCTTCCAGCTGCACGCTCCGGAGAGCTGTCATTGGTTAATCAGCAGCTGTGTCATCCAATAGCTCAGCAGCACGCCCTTATCATCAGCCTATCAACTTTCTGCTGTCTTTTTAAATGTGTCTCTCTCTCTAGCTAGTTCCTTCTTGCATTGATGGTGCGCACCCCTCCAACTCCCTGTCTCCACCTGGTCTCTGCAAGTCTTTCCTAGGATCATCAACCACCACCACCAGAGTCTGGACTCTAGGGGGATTTCTTCAGCTGCCAAATTCATGCATCCTACGCTCACAACATGATCCCCATAGAATCCTTACACCAAAGATTACTGTCAAGTTCCATCATTCATTCAGTTGTAAGAAATAACCTTTCATCTTAAAACTGTGTCGCTCCTGATTGAACTGCAGTTCATGGAGGATCCACTTGAGTCTGGCTCCGGATGTACCTGAAACCACATACACACCAATTCAAAGAAGCCGATCTTTACAGCAGAAATAAACATGTTTACAGCCTGGTACAAAAGATGAGTGTAGTCTGGATAGCTCATTTCTTGATCGGCACACACTGTACGGGCAATTTCAAAGATATTGAGATTACAAGTCTTCCAATGAGAGGCACAGCTGACTTGATTGACAGGTGGGGACCATAGACTGTATAAATATGGACGTAGTATCCGTGACGTCACCCATCTGTTCCTGAGAGCTGTTTTGAAGCAAATCGACGGCGGCAGCCATATTGGTAATGCGGAACTCAACTGGGCAGAGTGTGACGTAGTGTGAGTCTCTTAGCCAATGGCTGTGTGTTCCCGACCGGGAGTCACGTCAGTCATGTCCTTATTTGGGCAAAACTCATAATCTTAATATCTTCTTAAACGTCACGTTAGAAAAAAATTCACCCCCCGTACAGTGTGTGCCATTAGAGAGATTAGCTTCCATAGGGCCAAGCCGTTTTTTTGAACCAGGCTGTAAACATGTTTATTAATGCTGCAAAGATCCTCTTTTTCCCATTCATATCTATGTGGTTTCCGGTGTTTCTGCAGCCAGCCTCAAGCGGATTCTCCATGTATTGCAGTTTATATCACTTCCGCATGGGCTTCATCGTTTGAGACCGGAGTTTGCCGCTTGGTGGGAACACTGTAGCTGTTGGCTAGGAGGCTCAGAGCCCGTCTCTTTGCCTCAAACTCGTTTCACAGCAGTTATGTTGTGTTCAATATTTCCAATATTGCTGCCACCAAAACAGCGCTTCAGAAATCAATCAATCAATCAATCTTTATTTGTATAGCGCCAAATCACAACAAACGTTATCTCAAGACGCTTTTACAAACATAGGAGGTCTAGACCACACTATGTCAAATTATGAACAGAGACCCAACACCAAGACAGGGTAAGACTCAGTCTGACCCCACCTTAATCCATCATGAGCATTGCACATCGCAGTATTTAGCTAGTTACAGTGGTGAGGAAAAACTTCCTTTAACAGGCAGAAACCTCAGGCAGAACCAGACTCATGTTAGACAGCCATCATGCCTCGACTGAGTTGGGTCTGGAAAGACAGATAGAGGGGAGTAAGAGAGAGAGGTGATAGTGATGAGACGAGTCATAGAAGCTGTTGCCGCTGGAGTCCAGCACGTCTGTATCAGCTGGAGTCCAGATCGTCCGCAGCAGGAGGACGTCAACGGCAGCTCAGAGGAATCTACGAGACAATGGAGCTCAGGGACTCCAGAAAGGTCTATGGTTAGTAACTTTAATGGGACAGGCAGAGTTAAAGTAAGTGATGAAGGGGTTGGGGGGAAGAAGGTGAGCTAGGATCCCAGTGTGTCAGTATGCCAGTTCCCCGGCAGTCTAGGCCTATAGCAGCATGACAAAAGCTGGTCCAAGCCTGATCCAGCTCTAACTATAAGCTTTATCAAAAAGGAAAGTTTTAAGTCTACTCTTAAAAGTGGAGAGGGTGTCTGCCTCCCGGACCCTGACTGGTAGATGATTCCAAAGGAGAGGGGCCTGATAACTGAAGGTTCTACCTCCCACACTACTTTTAGAGACTTTAGGTACAACTAGCAAGCCTGCATGTTGGGAGCGTAGTGTTCTAGAGGGGTTATAGGGCACTATGAGCTCTTTAAGATACGAGGGTGCCTGATTTTTAAGGGCTTTGTAGGTTAAAAGAAGGATTTTAAATTCTATTCTACATTTTATTGGGAGCCAGTGTAGAGAAGCTAACACTGGAGAGATGTGCTCTCTCTTCCTAGTTTTAGTCAATACTCGAGCTGCAGCGTTTTGAACTAGCTGAAGAATCTTAGAGACTTATTGGGGCAGCCTGATAAGAGGGAGTTACAGTAATCTAACCTGGAGGTATCAAATGCATGGACTAGTTTTTCTGCGTCGCTCTGAGATAGGAAGTTTCTAATTTTAGAAATATTGCGCAAGTGAAAATAGGCTGACCTTGAGATTTGCTGAATTTGGGACTTGAAGGATAAATCTTGATCAAATAGGAAACCGATGTGTGACGTCACCAATACTACATTCATTATTTATACAGTCTATGGTTTAGGGGCATGTTGAAGGATTCAAATTAAGGATTCATTGCAGCAAAATAGAAGATAGAAAGAATAAATATCTGGCTCCAACAGGGCCTCGTCACCTCTGCAGCTTTAATTGATGGTTGGTGTTCTAAAGTTTTAGGGAGCAGTTTTTATAACATGTCTGAAAAAGTTTGAATCTTCCTCCTGGGTTGGTAAAACGAGACTGCAGACGAGTCGGGTTAAAGCGGTCGTAAAACTCGGAGGGTTAAAGACTTCACATGAAAATGAGTCTTTAAACCGAAATGAGTGTCAGTGATTCACCGCCGACTTTACCTCCTCAGGCAGGTCGTTTCAAAAACCATCACGGGTCAGATTATGGACTGTGAGGAATATTAGTTTTATAATGAATAAAAGTCTCAGCACACATGTCCTCGATGTTCAACGTGGAACTCAGACCCTCTTCTGTGTTTGCCTCCCGTCCCTCTGTGTTAGGATGAACTTCAGGATGATCTACGCCTCGTGCATATCTGCACTACATAATGCATTAAAAAGCTCTTTGCGGCGTTGTCCCGTTATTGTTACAGGCCAAATGTGCTTTTTGTCCAAAGCCTTTCACTTTATTTAAGAAATATTACTCACTTAAGCCGCAGCTTGCATTCAAATTTCGGCTAAAGAGGAGCTTTAATGGCTCCGCCGAACACTAAAAGCTCTGCAAATTGTTTAAAAGCAACAACAGATGAGGGATGTGGACGCTGCTCTGAGTGGAGCAAACACTGAAGTCCAGACTGGCCAGCTGGATTTCAGCTTCAGATGATGGGCAGCTTTGTTGTCGGATCTCCTCACTGAACATTCATCCAGCGGGGTTCTTTTGGACGTTAGGAAGCTGGTTGAATCTCAAATCAGATCCAAACAGAGAGAAGATGGTTCAAGCTGTGATGCTGCAAACAGATGGGACCGACTTCCTCATTAACAAAAACCCAGCACAGCTTTGAATCCAGTTTCAGAACTCTGCTGCCTCCCAGCTCACCTTTTACTGCATCACCTGTTCTTTATAACAGCTCAGTTTTTATGTTCTCTGCTAAATCAGGTCCAAATCACATCCTGCTCTGTGATCTGGGGTTTGGGTTTGTTGGATGGGACAGTGAAGGAAGACAGGAAATGTGGGGAGCAGAGAGTGGAGGATGACCACTACATACTAACTACAAATGCAGTAAGCAGTACGTACAGCATACTGCACACTGCATACTGTGTTTGAAGTATAGTCTGCAGTATGACTGTTCTGTTGGATCTGGTCTGCAGGATGCTGGGTCAGACGTCACTGGGTTTCTGGTGTCGGAAAGCGGAAGTGAACAACGACCAAGCTGATAGAGAAACTGCTTCTTTAGCATCACTTATGATTTAAAAAGTCAGAGGAACGTTAGCGCTGTGCATTGTGGGAAACAGTACGCAAGGGAGACTGGTCTGCTGCATACTGAGAAATTTTCCTGAATCAGTACAACATCCGGGGAGTTTTTGCATACTGCAGATTTTGCTCCTTTTCAGATACGACACACTGGATTTCTTTTTTCATACTGTGTACTTTTCAAAAGAAGAAGCTGTGATTCTCTTGATTTAGCAGCTTGTAACAGTAGTCTTCTCTCAGCCCACCGTGAATGCGTCTCTCCTCCCGGTGTTCCGGTTTTAAAAGTGACCCTGTAAACAGGAGACCTTCAGCTGAAAGTGTCAGTGTTTGTGCAGTTTACACAGCTGTTGAAACACAGAGGGAGTTCCTGGGAATGCAAACTAGTTTAGTTTTTATTAAGATTTCAAAATATCCTCATCAGATATTTAATGATGGTCTAAAGACGTTTATGAGGGATGCATCCGGCTGAGAGTCTCCAGTTAACAGGGTCGCTGTTTAAACCAAAACACCGGCCGATTGAGTTCAAAAGGATTTTAAAGCCGTGTTGAAACGTCTTTGCTACTCGCGCTTATCTCCTCTCACGTGTTGATTCATTATTTGCTTTTTTCATGTTTTTAATCTCAGGCGCAAAATTTTCACTTTTTTTCATGTTTTTTTGCTTTTGGAGCACAATTTCAAATTTGAGGAATTTTTTTCGACAGGCTCCGGGTCAACCTTTTAATCAATATTTTTTTGTCACATTTTTTTTTTCTTTCGAAATTTTTTTTATTCCAAAACATTTTTTCCATTATTTTTTTTTTCAAATTTTTTTCCCAATTTTTTTTTTTTTCAAATTTTCTTTTCAATTTTTTTTTTTTTGTCAAAATTTTTTTTTTCCAATATTACTTTTTCAATTTTTTTTTTTAATATTTTTTGGGTCAAATTTTTTTTTAAATATTTTTTTTGACAAAAAATGTTTTTTTCAATGTTTTTTCAAAATTTTCCAAAAACCATTTACAGTCATTGTTTTTTCCATCTGTGATTCTCTTGATTTCTCTTTCTTTCATTAGTTTTTATTTGTTCTATCTTTTTTGTATGTGTGTGTACTTTTCAAAAGAAGAAGCTGTGATTCTCTTGATTTAGCAGCTTGTAACAGTAGTCTTCTCTCAGCCCACCGTGAATGCGTCTCTCCTCCCGGTGTTCCGGTTTTAAAAGTGACCCTGTAAACTGGAGACCTTCAGCTGAACGTGTCAGTGTTTGTGGAGTTTACACAGCTGTTGAAACAGAGGGAGTTCCTGGGAATGCAAACTAGTTTAGTTTTTATTAAGATTTCAAAATATCCTCATCAGATATTTAATGATGGTCTAAAGACGTTTGTGAGGGATGCATCCGGCTGAGAGTCTCCAGTTAACAGGGTCGCTGTTTAAACCAAAACACCGTCAGATCTCTGCCACAGCTTTTTGAGGAAAGGATTTTAAAGCTGTGTTGAAACGTCTTTGCTACTCGCGCTTATCTCCTCTCACGTGTTGATTCATTATTTGCTTTTTTCATGTTTTTAATCGCAGGCGCAAAATTTTCACTTTTTTTCATGTTTTTCGGCTTTTGGAGCACAATTTCAAATTTGAGGATTTTTTTCGACAGGCTCCGGGTAAACCTTTTAATCAATATTTTTTTTGTCATATTTTTTTTTTCTTTCGAATTTTTTTTTTTTCCATAACATTTTTTCCATTATTTTTTTTTTCAATTTTTTTTCCCCAAATTTTTTTTTTTTTCACATTTTCTTTTCAAATTTTTTTTTTGTCAAAATTTTTTTTTCCAATTTTTCTTTTTCAAATGTTTTTTTTAAATATTTATTGGGTCAAATTTTTTTTTTAATTTCTTTTTTGACAAAAAATGTTTTTTTCAATGTTTTTTCAAAATTTTCCAAAAACAATTCACAGTCATTGTTTTTTCCATCTGTGATTCACTTGATTTCTCTTTCTTTCATTAGTTTTTATTTGTTCTATCTTTTTTGTATGTGTGTGTACTTTTCAAAAGAAGAAGCTGTGATTCTCTTGATTTAGCAGCTTGTAACAGTAGTCTTCTCTTAGCCCACCGTGAATGCGTCTCTCTCGCGTGTTGATTCAGTGAATCCATCTGTGATGAAATATAGCACCATCTAAAACAGCGCCAGCTGAGTCTCTTCATGCTAACAGGCTAACTGTTGTGTTGCTCATAATGATACCTGCCTGTCCGTCTGCTTCTATGGTGTCATCTGTGATGAACGGCATTCCTCTTTGTGTTGCTGCCCTCTACTGGTCTGGTGGTGTAGTGCATTTACTTGTTTCCCCTCCATACATCACTGGCCTGATTTGTACAATCTACCCGGGACTTCAGCCCGCGGTCGAAACGCAGACAACAATAGGGGCACAGGAACCTTTTAGTTCAGGGGAAAGTAGTTCTGGGGGCTAAAAGACCCCGGGACTCTTGGAGGAAATGCACCTTTAGCTTCTTTTACTGCTTTCTTAATGGATGAATAAAATGTTGTGCATTTATTTTTGTCAAAAAAGATAAATACTGAGGGGCAGGGAAGGAGAAAAAAACATCTATAATTTATACATGCATTTTTAAACTTTCCTCCTTGAATATTATTTAGTAAGAGTCTTTTGTATCATGCTATTATTGTCTCTTACTCGTTGTGTTCCCTGAGACGATCTCCACAGTTTGACGTTGTTGCAGGGTTTGTTCATGTGTGAGAGCAACAAACAATAAAAAGGCAATAAAATGCAAATCAAAATAAATCCTTGTGCATTTCTGAATCCTCCTCCGCATGCATCAAAGTCTGAGACACTGCATTGTGTCTCAATCTGAAGGAAGTGACATGAGCGCTCCACAGTCTGCAGCCGTTAAACAATCATCCTCATCCTGTGAAAGTGGCAGCTGATTCGTAGAAAGCATTTCAGAAACGGTCTCTTAAATCAAACGTGGACTATAAAAGAACATTTGACTTCCCTCGCCGTAACAAACACAGAGGAGCTTTTTGTGGTTTCCTCTGTCACACCTCAATCACATCCTGCTTTTAACGCCACAACGACCGAAAACTGAAAACCCACTCCTCATCTAAAACCCCTTAAAGTGCCACGACTGTAGACTCTTTCTAAAAAAGGATTTGATGTGAAACTCAGAGAGAGAGTATTCAGTGCTGCTTGATTTATCTTTTCTCTTAGTGTGACTTCTGAAGCTGAAATACTGCAAACCCTTCTCTCAGTATTTTCTTTATTA
Organism: Notolabrus celidotus; assembly: GCF_009762535.1. NCBI lineage: Eukaryota > Metazoa > Chordata > Actinopteri > Labriformes > Labridae > Notolabrus > Notolabrus celidotus. The sequence continues at coordinate 35,673,750 of NC_048279.1, forward strand.
AAGCTGCTCAAATTAATTTGAACCTCATCCACAAGAAGAAGAAGAAGAAAAGAGGATTTCCTTTAAAGCACTTTAGCACCTCAGCGGTGATGAGGCCTGACGGTGCTCAACAGCGGCTCATTGAGTCAGCAGTTCTGGACGTGAAGGACACTAACTCAAAAGCTCTGACTCCTGGTTAATTGTATGGATCGGTCCTGATCAATCCAATGTATTACTGCAACAGGAGCAGGAGGTGGAAGTGAGGAGGGGTCCCCAGGGGATCAACAGAGAGCATCTTATCAGGATGGGGGGAGGGAGAGAACGGTCAGAGGGAAGGAAGGAGAGGAAGCAGCTGCTGGTGAAATGGTGGATTTGTTATCTACAACGAAGACCATCAGGAATCTGTTTCTTTAAGAGCTGAATGGCGAGAAACCGGGTCTTGGGTCTGGGTTTTTCAGCATGGGAAGTGTTCTAGTTTCTTAAGGTGTACTTCTTGGGTGTATGCAGTCAGTATGGAGAGCAGGACACGCTTTGTTATTGTGTTTGTTTATGATTCTGAGTGCTCTCATTGGTCAACAACACTGACATGAGGGACACATCGTAGGAGGTAGAAAGAAAAATCAATCATCTGTCGAGAGGTCGAGAGGTTGTGAGGCGTCGCGGATGTGGCCTTGATTTTCGTTCACTACGACACACCACACGGGGTAAAAAGGCGTCCGCAAAGACTGCCAAGGCGAGGGCTCACTATCAAACACACAAAGAAGGATTGTGCAACACAGAACAACCAAGAATAATGAAAACATTATTAAACAAGAACACCACACGCTGCTGAGAAAGACTCCAAACTTAAAGGTGACATATCATGCAAAATGGACTTTTAATGGTTCTTTACCTGAAATATGTGTCCCTGTCTCCAAACCCCCCCGAGAATGAAAAGAATCCATTCTGCCCCTGTTCTGATTTCTCCACCTTTCTGTAAATGTGTGTGAAACCAGCCGTTTCAGACTTCAGTGTTTTTGTTACGTAACAACAATATCCGGTCTGTCACGGAGTCAGAGCTCGGAGCTTGTTCAGCCCATAGACTGTATAAAATACAACTCAACCCCTCCTCCGTTTTTCATTACCTGCACACACGTGTGCTAACAAGGAGCTTAGGAGGGAGGCATGCTAGTTGTAGGCTGTCTTAATAAACACAAAGGTCGGTTTTACTCCCCACGTCTGCAGATTTGAAGATCTAGTGGATGATTTTTATTTATCATGGATAAGTGCTAGCGCTAGTTAGCATAGCTACATAGCTACATGTCCTAGCTGTAGCTGTGTACCAAGACACACGTCGACATACTGACAAATAAAACAACAAGAAACACAGAATCTGTGACCAATCATTCAGAAAGGTCCCGCTGCCTTTCTGGCAGAGGTCGGTTTTACTCCCCACGTCTGCAGATTTGAAGATCTAGTGGATGATTTTTATTTATCATGGATAAGTGCTAGCGCTAGTTAGCATAGCCACATAGCTACATGTTCGTAGCTGTGTACCAAGACACACGTCTACATACTGATAAATAAAACAACAAGAAACACTAAATCTGTGACCAATCCTTCAGAAAGGTCCTGCTACAGGCGCCTCTCCGTCAGGATCAGATTCAGAGGGTTGAAGTAACGCGATCTCTGAGCAGCCGTGTATATTCAGCCAACATGTAAACATTAGATCAACGTGCTGGACAGCCGAGGCACATCCACTTCCTGAGGGGGCGTGGTCAGAGGGAAAACAGAGTGTTCTGATGAGGAATGAAGAAGAGGGTTTTTCAGGCAGACCAAAACCTGATTTCAAAGTGTTTTTTTGAGCATAAACTTTAAAGACATGTTTTGGGGACCTCTTAGACCAAAATATGTTGATGAAAAAAGCGTGATATGTCCCCTTTAAGTGTTCACATGATGTTCCAGCTCACTTTGAGATTTCAAGCATGGTCCAAAACTTTCAGAACTCCTAAAAGGTTTAAGGGACTTAGCCGTCCCGCATGCCTCCCGGGTTTGAGTTTTACTTTGTGGACTTGCCGTCTCCTCACTGTTTGCCTGCCACTGATAAGCTCCATCAGCCTTCAGAAATCAAACCCTCTTTGCTCCGTCTCTAAAAACTTTCTGCGCTCCCTTCCCTCTTCTCCCAGTGAACGATTACATGCCTCTTCCTCTGCATGTCTGATCCGTGTGTTTTCCAACAATACCATAGCAGAGTTGACAAGTTTCACAAGCAGAGAGGGTCAATCCCAGCGCGGGGAAATCGTTGTGACTTCTCCTCCTCGGGGTTGTCACAGCGCTGCATCTTTGATTCTGTGGAAGCCTGGCGGGTTTGTTTTGCTTGCGGGATCTTTTCCAGAAGCTTTGTGCCTTCGCGACGATCACAGCCATCAACTTACTCACAGCCTTCAAGACGCATTAGAGTTCCTCTGTGAGCGAGAGTCTGTCTTCTGTTGGAGAGAAACGGCCCACAGTCATCCTCTGTAGTTTCACCAAGATATGATTGTTGATTTCTTGTCAATGCGCATTAGCGTACGGTTTGACGGCTTGTTGCTGCACTCGGCCGCGGCTGCAGTCTGACTTCTGATTGAAATGCAGTGAAAAGGGACAGAGACGAGACTTCAGGAGGGTTTAACGTCATACTCAACCGTGGCATCACATTCAGCCCACGACTGCATTGTGTTCAAGCTTTAACATCTAACTCATACACTCTCCTGCTCTCTGTCTTTGTTTCCTTTTACAACAGAATCTGCTGCATTCAGCCTCTCTCACACACACACACACACACACACACACGTGATAGTGTTGTGTTAACATCCTACATGTCTATATCTGAGTCGTTTCAGTTCTGTAAAGGGAATGTCGGTCACTTTCCTAATCCCTGAGTATCAGTGGTCTGTGCTGTCCTGATAAGAAGTGGACACTTGTCCTGTGCCAGTGAGATCATCACCCAAAGGACAGGTCGGCTCTGTTTGTGCCATAATGAGTGTGTGTGTGTGTGTGTGTGTGTGTGTGTGATAGAGCTGTTTTGTGTAAAAGAACCAAAGATTGCATTATAAATGGACGTAGTATCTGTGACGCCACCATTCTGTTCCTGCAGCGCTGTTTTGAAGCCGATCGTCGGCGGAAGCCATATTGCAAAATGTTGAATGCAACCAAACTTCATCCAGGCTAGTGTGAGGTAAAGAGGCGGGCCCCTAAGAAATCATGGTTTTGTCATATTTTTACGATTGAAGTGTGCAGAAACACTTCTCCCGATCTCTACTTGCATAACATTTTAGATTTGATCAAATCTGTAGAAGATGCAGTAAAATCCAGAGTTACTGTAACTGTTAAAACTACACAGAATGCTCCTTTAAAGGGGACATATCACGCTTTTTCATCAATATATATTGGTCTAAGAGGTCCCCAAAACATGTCTTTAAAGTTTATGCTCAAAAAAACACTTTGAAATCAGATTTTGGTCTGCCTGAAAAACCCTCTTCTTCAGTCCTCCTCAGAACACTCTGTTTTCTCTCTGACCACGCCCCCTCAGGAAGTGGATGTGCCTCGGCTCTCCAGCACGTTGGTCTAATGTTTACATGTTGGCTGAATATACACGGCTGCTCAGAGATCACGTTACTTCAACCCTCTGAATCTGATCCAGAATCTGATCCTGACGGAGAGGCGCCTGTAGCAGGACCTTTCTGAACCATTGGTCATAGATTTAGTGTTTCTTGTTGTTTTATTTGTCAGTATGTAGACGTTTGTCTTGGTACACAGCTACAAACATGTAGCTATGTGGCTATGCTAACTAGCACTAGCACTTATCCATGATAAATAAAAATCATCCACTAGATCTTCAAATCTGCAGACGTGGGGAGTAAAACCGACCTCTGCCAGAAAGGCAGCAGGACCTTTCTGAAGGATTGGTCACAGATTCTGCGTTTCTTGTTGTTTTATTTGTCAGTATGTCGACGTGTGTCTTGGTACACAGCTACAGCTAGGGCATGTAGCTATGCTAACTAGCGCTAGCACTTATCCATGATAAATAAAAATCATCCACTAGATCTTCAAATCTGCAGACGTGGGGAGTAAAACCGACCTTTGTGTTTATTAAGACAGCCTACAACTAGCATGCCTCCCTCCTAAGCTCCTTGTTAGCACACATTTGTGCAGGTAATGAAAAACGGAGGAGGGGTTCAGTATTATTTTATACAGTCTATGGGCTGAACAAGCTCCGAGCTCTGACTCCGTGACAGACCGAATATTGTTGTTACGTAACAAAAACAAGGAAGTCTGAAACGGCTCGTTTCACACACATTTACAGAAAGGTGGAGAAATCAGAACAGGGGCAGAATGGATTCTTTTCATTCTCGGGGGGTTTGTAGACAGGGACACATATTTCAGGTAAAGAACCATTAGAAAGTCAATTTTGCATGATATGTCACCTTTAAATCAATTTTTATGAACTATTGTTGCGATTTGAGAGTTTAAGAACTTGGAACTATTCCAAAAAGACAAACTATGACATCCAAAAACAAACGTGCATTTTTGCAAAGCAAGCAAGCGGCAACCTCTGGTCTCAAAATATGAAGCCCATGCGGAAGTGTTATAAACTGCAGTTCATCCAGCGTCCACTAGAGGCTGGCTGCAGAAACACAGGAAACCACATACACACCCATTCAAAGAAGACGATCTTTACAGCAGAAATAAACATGTTTACAGCCTGGTTCAAAAAACGAGTGTAGTCTGGAGAGCTCATTTCTCGTACGGGGGGTGATTTTTTTTTCTAACGAAGCAATTTCAAAAAAGGGGACCCCCTTTGCAAACCCACAGACAATGATTCAAAATATGTAAAGAAACATCATCTTTTAGATTGTATTTTCTTACTTTTATTCATTTCACAATAATTCTTAAATTCATTTAGCATAGGAAATTATTAACAAACATGTTTCCAGCACTGAATAATCAACTTTTTCTACAAACTGTTGACAGATAAGAACAGAACCAAAGAAATGCCAAAGTTGCAGCTGTCACATGAGGTGCGTTTAGGTGCAATCGGAAACTTGAGAATCCGACGATTACGGGAGTTTGTGTTGTACGTTCAGGACGAATGGTTATATTAAAAAAATTATAATAATTAAGATTCTATTTTTTTCCCTTCCCTCCAATTTTCTGAGGCCCCCCTAGCACCCTCCACTTTGAAAACCACTGGGCTAGGAGACTCAAACCCCAGCTCTTTAAGTCACACTCTTTTGGATGAGTTCAGCATTTCCAATATGGCTGCCGCCGTCGATTGGCTTCAAAACAGCGCTCAGGAACAGATGGGTGACGTCACGGATACTACGTCCATTATTTATACAGTCTATGGTGTAAGTAAGTAAGTAAGTAAATTTTATTTAGTATAGCACCTTTCACAGAATAAAATCACAAAGTGCTTCACAGGAAAATATCCAACACATTAAAAGAAACAGACAATAGCATAAATAGAACATTAGTCTGAACACAGTGAGTCGAAGGCCTGTTTAAATAAATGTGTCTTCACAAGTTTTTTTAAAGGCGACAACAGATATAGCAGAACGAGCATTTACAGGAAGAGCGTTCCACAATGTCGGTGCCACAACTTCAAAAGCAGGGTCACCTTTTGTTCTTAAGCGCGCTCGAGGGACAACCAGCAAGCCCTGGTCAGAAGACCTGAGTGGCCTACTGGTGAGGTAGGGGTGGAGCAGGTCGACGATGTATTCGGGAGCCTGACCGTGCAGAGCTCTATACACGAAAACGAGGACTTTAAAGTGAATCCTAAATTTAACTGGAAGCCAATGTAGGGAAGCTAGAATCGGAGTGATGTGGGTTGTCCGGCTGGACTTGGTCAACAGCCTTGCAGCAGCGTTCTGGACTAATTGAAGACGATGGAGGGACGATTTACTGAGGCAGGTGAAAAGTGAGTTACAATAGTCCGGTCGGGATGAAACAAAAGCGTGTATGATCATTTCCAGTTCGGGATGTGACACAACAGACCTGGTGCCGATAGAGAAACAAGCTATTCAGACCTAAGCTATTTTTTTGTACCAGGCTGTAAACATGTTTATTTCTGCTGCAAGGATCGTCTTCTTTGAATGGGTGTGTATGTGGTTTCTGGTGTTTCTGCAGCCAGCCTCTAGTGGACGCTTTAGGAACTGCATTTTGTAACTCTTCTGCATTGACGTCATATTTGTAATCCACAGAGTGCATGCTTCCTTCTTCTGTCAGCTTGCTTCTGATTGGCCATTGTCCGACTGTAACTATTAAACATGTTTAATACATCAAATTGGTGCAACCATGACATACTTCCAAACATATTGGAGTACGTAAAATACAAAATCTGGCTTGTTAATCTTTGAAGCCATCATGGAAATGTGATTATGTAACGTTTTATGAAGGGGGCTGAAAATTGGCCCAATAATCATGCAGTGTGTTCCCCGCTTAAGCCAGTGGACAAAGCTCATACCTGCAAGACATGAGCCTGTCAAAGCATCAGTGCATTTTCAGCCTCACATATCAGCTAGTGCATAGACGTTTAAAGGCGTCTGTTTGAGAGCAACATTTCCACATACAGAAGCATTCAGTCTCAGAGTTATAACGCCTGAAAACTCTCTTTAAAAGCAGCACTTTACATCCTATATTCTCCCTTCAGGGTGTCCTACTTTTACCAGCTTCCTTTATTGTGTTCCTATTGTGCTAGACGGGTGTAAATGATGCACTATATATTACCTTGCACAGGGTGATGAGGCTGACGTGAGTCTTGTTAATCTGCCGTTATATCTCTAGCCGTAGTTCTGCATAATAACACACAGTGACAGCCTTGATGGAAGCCTCTCTGAGTTGCTTTTTCTTTAATTTAAACTCATAAAAATGTCAAGCAGACAGTGTCGGGATAATGTGGCTCAAGTCTGATTCAATTTAAATTCACTCAGCTGACATCTGTCCCTGTCTTTTTAGATTATGTTGGAGTTTTCTGTTCTTGCCGGCAGATTTAAATTTCTAACATTCATTTGGGAGCGTTTCAGTTTTCTCCTCCTCTCTCTCTCTCTCTCTCTCTCTCTCTCTCTTTGCTCCCACAGCTCATCGCCATAAAAACAGATGGCTCTCCTGCAGATCAGCATCCCCACTGCGTTTGCAGACGATCGTAAAATGAGCCACGGTGGATACGAAGTGGGTTTCATCAGGGCCGGGATATCTTGTCATGCAGTAGAGAACATGGAGCTGAATAACAATGTAGCATACAATGTCAGGCAATGACAGACGCCTCACTGGGGACGCGTCGTGTGACCCAGCGAGAAAGATGGAGTGAGACTGTGTGCATGTGTGTAGTCAAAATGTGTGACTGTAAGACAAAGGGCCGTGTGTGACTGTACTGCTAAAGCGCAGAATCAGAATCTGTGCATGAAATCCCTTCTTCTCTTTAGAGCTGTCTCTGTCTGTAACTCAGTGCAGGAGGAAAGCTGTGTCCTAAATGCACAAAGCAAAGCTGCGACTGTTTAATTGAATCAATGAGGACAGCAGACCTTTGCAGAATGCAGATGTTTATTTTAATATATTAAAGATCTTCTGCGTTGGCTCTGCCGATACAATCAATGCCTATAAATCGCAGGGCCCCCGTCCGTCCCCGTGGAGCTCTGAGCGCGCCGTGACACTGGTGGTGGTGGAGGAGGGGTGAGAGAGGGGGGTGTGAGCAAAGCTGCCTTCACTGCAGTGACAGGGGAGTGACCGAGTGGAGTGGAGTCGTGTGAATTCCCTTCAGCTAACGGGATGTTTTGTTGACAGACATGCCTTCACACACGCCGCAGCACAGGGAGTTCACTCAATTCAGCTCTTAGTTAAGGACTCCATATTTACTGCTGGCATACAACCACCTCAAAGGAACTCTGATGAGTTTGAACCTTTGTTGACTTTCATGAAAACACATGACACTCTCTGGAACGACCTCCTCAAGGGGATCAGATTCAGCTTCTGCATCCTCTTTTAAACACATTTTTATCAACCTGTTTTTTAGGGGTGAGCCCGACTAAGGATTTGCTTAGTCGAATCTGATCCATCAGGTTTTGCCCATAGTGGATGAATAGTGGAATGTTTGTAGTTTTTCCTTATTGACCCAAAGTCTGCATGATGGTGACCGCATGACAATATTACACATAACCCTTTACAATTAAGAGACTCATAGCTTAAAGTAAAAGGGACAACAGAATATTATAAGCATAAAACTTTTTTAATCTATATTCCAAAAACAACGAGGTGATGAAGGAGAGAAAACTCAAATAAGGCCACCATCAGTTAAACATGGAACAACGCTCCACTATAGAGAAAGGAATCAGGAGATATTTAAACAGTGTTCACACAGCAGAGAGCAGCACTGAGGAGGGTAGTTTATCCAACTTAAAGGTGACATATCATGCAAAATGGACTTTTTAATGGTTCTCTACCTGAAATATGTGTCCCTGTCTACAAACCCCCCGAGAATGAAAAGAATCCATTCTGCCCCTGTTCTGATTTCTCCACCTTTCTGTAAATGTGTGTGAAACCAGCCGTTTCAGACTTCCTTGTTTTTGTTACGTAACAACAATATCCGGTCTGTCACGGAGTCAGAGCTCGGAGCTTGTTCAGCCCATAGACTGTATAAAATACAACTCAACCCCCCCCTCCGTTTTTCATTACCTGCACACATGTGTGCTAACAAGGAGCTTAGGAGGGAGGCATGCTAGTTGTAGGCTGTCTTAATAAACACAAAGGTCGGTTTTACTCCCCACGTCTGCAGATTTGAAGATCTAGTGGATGATTTTTATTTATCATGGATAAGTGCTAGCGCTAGTTAGCATAGCTACATAGCTACATGTTCATAGCTGTAGCTGTGTACCAAGACACATGTCGACATACTGACAAATAAAACAAGAAACACTAAATCTGTGACCAGTCCTTCAGAAAGGTCCTGCTGCCTTTCTGGCAGAGGTCGGTTTGACTCCCCACGTCTGCAGATTTGAAGATCTAGTGGATGATTTTTATTTGTCATGGATAAGTGCTAGCGCTAGTTAGCATAGCCACATAGCTACATGTTGGCAGCTGTGTACCAAGACACACGTCGACATACTGATAAATAAAACAACAAGAAACACTAAATCTGTGACCAATGGTTCAGAAAGGTCCTGCTGCAGGCGCCTCTCCGTCAGGATCAGATTCTGGATCAGACTCAGAGGGTTGAAGTAACGCGATCTCTGAGCAGCCGTGTATATTCAGCCAACATGTAAACATTAGATCAACGTGCTGGACAGCCGAGGCACATCCACTTCCTGAGGGGGCGTGGTCAGAGAGAAAACAGAGTGTTCTGAGGAGGACTGAAGAAGAGGGTTTTTCAGGCAGACCAAAATCTGATTTCAAAGTGTTTTTTTGAGCATAAACTTTAAAGACATGTTTTGGGGACCTCTTAGACCAATATATGTTGATGAAAAAAGCGTGATATGTCATCTTTAATGAAGTGTATCAAGTTAATAGTTAAAGCAGAGTTGACACAGTGTCAGACTAACCACTTGCTGTCTCTTGTCTCAGCTGTGTTTACATTCAGCCTGCACCCCTCTCACCCTGTAACATGATTGGCTGTTCAATGCCTCTTCTTCTTCTGTCAAATGTTGGGCGGCAACTAGCGTTTAAGGCTCATTGGAGCCCCCTCCATATTAAGTATTTTCTGCCTTGTTGCTGTTATCTTGCACTGGATGGTCACCACTTATCATTTAGTGTAATATAATGAGGCATGGAAATGTTAAAACACATGCATAATATGAATTATATATCCACTGATGATGCACTATATTGTGACTACCTGCTGCTCTGTGTAGGTCTGTGGCTCTGCAGCACAAACACAACAAACTGAAAGCTTTCTATCAAAAGCAGCATCAATGAAAGAACCAATCTGAGCTCCTGTTGTGCTTCTATTAGATCCGACATGCTCCAGCCTTCGCTCCCCCACACACATCACTGAACCTTAGCCTCTGCCAGTTCACTGGTTTTCTTCCTCGGACCACGTACTGACCCCTGCAGACCGGGAACACCTCACAAGAGCTGCAGTTAACACAGCTTGGCCGTTGTCACTCACATGCTCACGTCTCCATTGTTCCACACATCAGCTGTGAGGACAAAATGTTCACCTGCTGTCTCACATATCCCACCGACTGACAGGTGACACTGTAACGATATAATCAATGTTATTCACCTCGCCTGTCAGAGGTCTGATCGGGGAACGTTCCTGATTGACAGAACTGCAAGAAAACAGCAATAAATGCCTTGAAGAGAAATCTTTGAACATGTGAGTGTGATGTTTCAGAAGGTCTATGTTTCTTTATGTACACACACTAGAACTTCTGTCCTACATGTGCCCATCTTTTCCTTTTGTCCTGCAGTGATCAGCAGTAAAACAAACCTGCAACAAGAATGTCTTCATTTCCCCCGGGATCAATAAAGACAGGAAGTGAGTGAGTACGTAAGACAAGAGGAGCAAGTACGTGTTCCTACAGAAATGCATGAATGAGATATCTCCCATGTAGTTTGATTTCAGGTCCTCTGTTACTGACTTTAGGTGATGATTTTAAAAGATGTGGGCTTTTAGTAAGAAGGAACATAATGTTGTATTGAGCTGCATAATGAAATGTGTAGGATCCATCATTTTTAGAGAGATGTCCAAATAGAAAGAAAGAAAGAAAGGTACTTTATTAATCCCCAGGGGGGAAATTCAATTTTATCACTCTTGCTATTTTTGGACATGATACACACACAATATATACATACAATGATGCACACACATGTAGTGAACATGCTTAGGGAGAGATGTCAGAGTGAGGATGCTGCCATCAACCAGCACACCCCGAGCAGTTGGGGGTTTGGTGCCTTGCTCAAGGGCACCTCGGCAGTGCCCAGGCAAGTGAACCAGCACCTCTCCAGCCACCAGTCCACTTGCCAAACTTTGTCCATACTGGGACTCGAACCGGCGACCCTTCAGTTCCCAAGCCAAGTCCCTATGGACTGAGCTACTGCCACCCCAATATGAAAAATAAATCATATCACAATTTTTTTTGGCAAAAATCACGATTTTATCACGATTCTTTCATTTCGATTATTCAGACTATTTTACAAGTTATTTACCAGTAAAAAAAAACAACTTACCTCTTTAAAATCACAGCCTTAAACGGATCAAAGATCATTTAAGACAGGATACTGTTCCAACACTTTTTTAATTTAGTTAAAGCTGGGGTTGGCAGTCTCGGAAAACTAGCATGAATTTGAATGTAGCATTTCCTCAGGACTCCGTCTAACCCCTCCCCTCCTCCCTCAGAGCTCCAAAACGACGACCCCCCCCCCCCCCCCCCCCCCCCCCCCCCCTCCGCTCACATGCACGAGCGACCATATGATGGTGACTGATTCAAAACCGGTCCTCACCAAAACATTCTCATAGTGAAAGTTAAAAACACAAACAAACATGGCTGCTGTTAGCACTCACAACTGTCATGCTAGCATTATCCAGTTGTACTGGTGACACGATATCAGGAGAAAAGTTATAACACATATATAATACTGTAACAGCTCTACTGTTTGTTAAACCTGTTCAGTGTAGATGCTCTTAATTCCTACAGTGTTGACAGTCAGTGAAGGCATCAGGAGAGGTGTAGAGTGTGTGAGCGGGAGAGAGGAGAGACAAGGGGAGAAGTTCTTCATTCATTCAAACATTGATTGTTGTTTTGTTGGTTGGCGTGGTAACGACCGACAGTGACCGGTTATTAAAGATCAACGTGTTCACCAATCGGCTCGTCATCACTACAGAGTCCGGACAGACGCTACAGTACATCTACATTTCTGTAGGACTTACTAAATGTCATTAATTCTTCTGCTTGCCAGAGCCCCCGTGGTGAGAGCTTTTTAGACTCTGATCCGGACTACAGTCCTGAGGAAAGACCCTCATCGGGTCAGAGGGGACAGGCCCGAGGTGGAGCGAGAGGGGCAGTCAGTAGAGTCAGGGGAAGCAGAGGCAGGAGACGGGGATGTACGCTCTGCAGGAGGCGGGCAGAGCGGCAGGGCGGGATTTGATTGGTTTAAAATTTTGGACCCCAAAAACGGTGATTGGTTGGTGTTTTCCCAGGTTTACTCCGGCTGTAGATAGCAGCTTTTTTTACCTCTTTTTTAAGAACACATCATGTATTGATTACCATCAGGACATAAAGATCATTTTAACCAGTATCACAAAAAGTGTGTCTAAATCTGACGACCAACCCCAGCTTTAACTCGCAAACCATTAGTTGAGGTCGGTATTGCATTCAGGACATGCAACCAAGATCATGGGCCAGAACCAAGGCAGCATGGATTACGACAACCAACCTCCCTCAGGGTCCCTCTGGTGGTTAAATGGGCCTTCAGCAGAATCTGAACTGACCTGTGCAGCTAATGAGCAAAGGACAGCTTCTTCAGGTTTGCTGAAATGTTCGTCAATGAAGCTCAGAGTTTTAACCTTTGGCTCGTTTGGCAGAGTTCATAGAAATAGTGAGGTGATTTAAGGATAATCTGCATACTAATACAGAGCCGAACAGCCTCCACAGCAGAGCTGATACTTATTTTATTACAGAAGGAAGAAGTAGCAGGAACGTACAATGAACATAGAAGTTAATTTGTTGTTATTGGCTTTTCTAAAAGTTTGAAACTCCTGAGACTCGGAGCTGCGTGAACGACCCAGAGCTCATTAAGGTCTGTTCTGCAAAATTCAGCAATCAGCAAACAAATTAGCAGCCGAGCCGTGGAATAATGAGAGCAAATAACAATTTATCAATTAGCATGCAAGTCTGCGCTCGGGAGCTTGATGGAGAGTTTGTCTGAAGAGTTCTTAATGCAGACTGTGAGCAGCTCCGTCACAGATCTGCTGTGCAGGACGGCTGAGACAACATGTGTGACAGCGGACAGAAGAAGCATGGCATGCAGCATGTGAAGGTGAAGGAGGACGGAGCTGCCGTCAAGCTCCTCCTGCTCTCCTTCTTCACGTCATTAACATTCTGTTGCCTGTCTCTGCCGGAGCTGTGGGGGTGTGGGGTGAACCCGGGGTCAGGACTGCAGAGGTCAGCTGCTAACAAGCATCACTTTTCATTACTGATTTTTTTTAAACGGTGCATCAGCTCCGGCCAGCAGCCTCTCTGCTGCAGAACCAGCAGATTACAGCTCTGATGGGATGAAGGGCCGTGTTATTTTTAGTGGCGGGCATCGAGAACCGGTTTCAAATGTGAGCCAACAGCATCTTCTCCCTTTCTCCTCAATGATTCCCTCATCAATGCCTTCCACTTAATACTGCGAGCCTTGCAAAACATGTCAAGCATCACGAGAGGCGGTTCAAGAGAATGAGAGCCAATTAGTCACGGTAATCATACCGGACAGGAGACATGAGGAGTGCAAAGTGTGGTTTCTTTTTACCCTAAATGTGCAATCTCTGGCAAAGCAAGAGTTAAAACCAGTGACATGTTGATACGTGTAGAAGCAGCACAGCGTTAAGTATCAGGAGTGCTGCGTGTTTGATTCTCTAAGCTGCCGGTGTTTTGGTTAAAAGAGTGACCCTGTTATTTGGCGACTTTCAGCTGAATGCATCAGTGGTTGTCGGTTGAAACACAAAAAGAGTCCTTGTGGATGCATCTCAGTTTTATCTTCAATATTATGAAACCTAGTTTCAACAGCTCTTCTAAATACGACAACCAAAGACTCATTCCCGTCAATCAATCTTTATTTCTATAGCACCAAACCCCAACATCAAGACCGGATCAGATCCAGTCCCATCTTCCAGACAGGACTCAGTCTGATCTCATCTTAATCCACCATGAGCAGAGCACTTTGCAGCATTTAGCAAGTTACAGTGGCAAGGACAAACTTCCTTTAACAGGCAGAAACCTCCAGCAGGACCAGACTCATGTTAGACACACATCTGCTGAGACCGTGTTGGAGAGAGGGATAGAGGGAGATGAAGAGAGAGAGAGAGAGAGAGAGAGAGAGAGAGAGATAGAGAGAGAGAGAGAGAGAGAGAGGGAGAGAGGGAGAGAGGGAGAGAGGAATGACAAGGGGAAAGGACTGGATAAGAAAAGGAGACAAAGGATGAAGAAAGAAAGAAAGAAAGAAAGAAAGAAAGAAAGAAAGAAAGAAAGAAAGAAAGAAAGAAAGAATGAAAGAAAGAAAGAAAGAAAGAAAGAAAGAAAGAAAGTAAGAAAGAAAGAATGAAAGAAAAAAAGTAAGAAAGAAAGAAAGAAAGAAAGAAAGTAAGAAAGTAAGAAAGAAAGTAAGAAAGAAAGAAAGAAAGTAAGAAAGAAAGTAAGAAAGAAAGAATGAAAGAAAAAAAGTAAGAAAGAAAGAATGAAAGAAATAAAGAAAGAAAGTAAGAAAGAAAGTAAGAAAGAATGAAAGAAAAAAGTAAGAAAGAAAGAAAGAAAGAAAGAAAGAAAGAAAGTAAGAAAGAAAGAATGAAAAAAAGTAAGAAAGTAAGAAAGAAAGTAAGAAAGAAAGAAAGAAAGTAAGAAAGAAAGTAAGAAAGAAAGAATGAAAGTAAGAAAGTAAGAAAGAAAGAATGAAAGAAATAAAGAAAGAAAGTAAGAAAGAAAGTAAGAAAGAAAGAAAGAAAGAAAGAAAGAAAGAGAACGAAAGAAAGAAAGAAAGAAAGAACGAAAGAAAGTAAGAAAGAAAGAATGAAAAAAAGTAAGAAAGTAAGAAAGAAAGAAAGAAAGAAAGAAAGAATGAAAGAAAGTAAGAAAGAAAGAAAGAAAGAAAGAAAGAAAGAAAGAATGAAAGAAAGTAAGAAAGAAAGAAAGAAAGAAAGAAAGAAAGAAAGAAAGAAAGAAAGAAAGTAAGAAAGAAAGAAAGAAAGAAAGAAAGAAAGAAAGAAAGAATGAAAGAAAGTAAGAAAGAAAGAAAGAAAGAAAGAAAGAAAGAAAGAAAGTAAGAAAGAAAGAAAGTAAGAAAGAAAGAAAAGACAGTAAGAAAGAAAGAAAGAAAGAAGGACAGAAAGTAAGAAAGAAAGAAAGAAAGAAAGAAAGAAAGAAAGAAAGTAAGAAAGTAAGAAAGAAAGTAAAAAAGAAAGAAAGAAAGAATAAAAAAGAGAAAGAAGTAAAGAAAGCAAGAACGAAAAGAAAGAAAGAAAGAAAGAATGACAGACCCCAAAAAAAGGAATCTACAGCAGAGATCCAGAGGAACCTACGAGACAAGGGAGCTCAGGGACTCCAGAAAGGTCTATGGTTAGTAACTTTAATGGGACAGGGAGAGTTAAAGTGAGAGACAGGCAGAGAGAGGAGAGAGAGGGAAAGACAGGATCCCAGTGTGTCAGTCTAAGCCTATAGCAGCATAACTAAGACCTGGTCCAAGCCTGAGTCAGCTCTAACTACATCAAAACAGGTCAATGAGTACCTCCTGGTCTCTGCAGGGCAGTGAAGGTACATGTCCTATTAAATGTTAACACTAGCACAAAGCATGCAGGCTGTGCTTCTGATATCAATCCACAGGAATCGATGAAGAACTGGATCGATGAGCTGAATCAATGACAACACAGGTATCAATAAAATCGTATCATCTCATGCTCTTATTTTTATTCTCTCTACATGCTAATTGAATGCATGGTCATATTCTTTACATACAGAGTGTTTGCTTCCTCTTGCAGTGTTAAACTCAGAGTTGAGTTCCTGGTGTTGCAGAGGGAGCAGGTCTTGAACCACGCTCATTACCCGGACTAAAACTCTCAAACAGCTGGGTTCCCCGTCTCTCCTGTGATCCACGATAACTGAGGGATCAGAAGCGGCTTCTTCAACATCTCCCCTTGATGTTAGGCCAAAAGCTCAGCGAGTGTAAATGAAGACATGGAACTCTCTCATAGCAGTGTGAGTTACAAATCCACTTCTGTATTAGTGCCACCAGAAGACTATCCCATAGAGTCTTTCTGAGTCTGACAGAAGTGTGCGACTTCATCAGGGAGAGATTTCCCATCCAAAGAACATAATCCCTTTCTGGCATGAACACCTCTGTGTGCGCGAGTTTCCCTGCGTATGCTTCTCCCATCACACGCCCGGACATGTGCGTAATCCATTCAGCATCTTAGTCATGTATGAGCACAATCATGAACAAACACATGACTATGAGTCCTGTTAAAGCCCCCCGCAGACACTCACCCTGCAGCAGCAAGGCTCCTCTCAGCTCTGTCATGCATGTTCATGGATCTGCATAATCCGTCCGCTGGATCACACTACTTGATGAGAGTTCTTAAACACACCGAGGATTCAGCCGGCGCCGTCACTCAGCTGCAGCCGTGGCTTTGTGGGGAAGATAGTTAGCTCATCAACTGTTTCATCCTGTGTCTCTGTCATGGAAGCTCAGGCTGCTGAAGTCTGAGCTACAACAACCTCTCCTCCAGAGATGTATTTCAACTGTTTGGAAAGCATGTACATGTCACATTTTCTGGGACTGAACTCATCTATTATGGATGTATTTTTTAGATATGTGTGTCACTTCTTGGTGAACAGGATGTTGGATTAACAGTCACAGCCTTGAGACACAAAAGTTTGATTTCGGTTTATGTCAGATGTGAAAGTTTAACCACGTTTGTGTTTTTTTAGCATCATTCAAAGACAGCCTTTTAATATTTGCCCTTCCCAACTCATCAGGAAACCAACATATGTCACTCCTCTCTGGTTAATTTCACTTTAACTTCAGGGTTGATGTTGACTAGTGCTCATTTCATCGATCTCCAAGCTTGTTCTTCAGTAAGCAGCGGTTTTAAAGGTGACATATATTGTTCTAAGAGGTCCCCAAAACATGTCTTTAAAGTTTATGCTCAAAAAAACACTTTGAAATCAGATTTTGGTCTGCCTGAAAAACCCTCTACTTCAGTCCTCCTCAGAACACTCAGTTTTCTCTCTGACCACGCCCCCTCAGGAAGTGGATGTGCATCGGCTGTCCAGCACGTTGATCTAATGTTTACATGTTGGCTGAATATACACGGCTGAGAAGCTGTCCTTTGCTCATTAGCTGCACAGGTCAGTTCAGATTCTGCTGAAGGCCCATTTAACCACCAGAGGGACCCTGAGGGAGGTTGGTTGTCGTAATCCATGCTGCCGTGGTTCTGGCCCATGATCTTGGTTGCATGTCCTGAATGCAATACCGACCACAACTAATGGTTTGCGAGTTAAAGCTGGGGTTGGTCGTCAGATTTAGACACATTTAGAAAACCCCTCTTCTTCAGTCCTCCTCAGAACACTCTGTTTTCTCTCTGACAACGCCCTCTCAGGAAGTGGATGTGCCTCGGCTGTCCAGCAGGTTGATCTAATGTTTACATGTTGGCTGAATATACACGGCTGCTCAGAGATCACGTTACTTCAACCCTCTGAATCTGATCCAGAATCTGATCCTGATGGAGAGGCGCCTGCAGCAGGAAATTCTGAACCATTGGTCACAGATTTAGTGTTTCTTGTTGTTTTATTTGTCAGTATGTCGACGTGTGTCTTGGTACACAGCTACAGCTACGACATGTAGCTATGCTAACTAGCGCTAGCACTTATCCATGGTAAACAAAAATCATCCACTAAATCTTCAAATCTGCAGACGTGGGGAGTCAAAGCGACCTTTGTGTTTATTAAGACAGCCTACAACTAGCATGCCTCCCTCCTAAGCTCCTTGTTAGCACACATGTGTGCAGGTAATGAAAAACGGAGGAGGGGTTGAGTTGTATTTTATACAGTCTATGGGCTGAACAAGCTCCGAGCTCTGACTTCCTGTTACAGACCGGATATTGTTGTTACGTAACAAAAACACTGAAGTCTGAAACGGCTGGTTTCAGCACACATTTACAGAAAGGTGGAGAAATCAGAACAGGGGCAGAATGGATTCTTTGTTAGTGATAGAACAAAGAGTACAGTCTAGACCGGCTCTGTTTGGAAAGAGTCTTCAGATAATGTTGTGAAACTTTTATTGAGTCCTCATCCCAGCAGCCTCCTCTCTCTGTATTCCCTCCTGATATCTAATGAAGGTAAAACTAACCCCAACATGATCTAAAGCCTCTCCTCACAGCTTGATGTTGTGTGTGCAGTGTTCCCATGAATGCAGGATGGATGCTGATATGTTCTGTGATGACTTCAGATAGCAACCTGAAATGTTTTCATCTCCGCCGCCTGCAGCGAGCGAGCGAGCCGGCAGACTGAACACCACCACCTCAACTATTGTGATGTATGAGGTGTTACACCAAACACAATCTTATCTCCTGACTCACAGCTCCGCAGCCTGCAAAGTAGCAGCCAACCAGCACGCCTGTTTCAGAGTGTGTGAGCGGGGTTTTTGGGCTGCTGCTGCTGCCGCTGCCTCGCGGCCGCTCTGCCCCTGTGTGTCACAGCAAGAGCATGACATTGGGGACGAAGCGTTTTGGCATTGAGTCACATGGGGGAATCCTCTCCTCTCTCTCCCTGCAAACACTCCCCCCCTTTGGAGGAGAGTCGTCTGCCACCCAGTCCCCTATTGTCAGCACCAGAGGGCTGCAGCTCTGCAGTCCTATTTATAGGCCTATCCCATCCACCGCTGCTGCCATGGCCAATCTGCGTGACTGTGGCCCGGCGGTGGCGGATTTCGCTGTGTGTTCCTGATGGGATTAGCAGTGACATCACGTATGGAATCCCTCGAAGCAGCCAGGCAGGCCCCGCTTTACTTCTCCTCCTCCTCTTTCTTCTTCTTCTTCTTCTCCTCCTTGCAACGTTGGACATAGATGCTCGCCGTGTAGGAGAGAGTGCGCCATCTGCTCCCTACACCCTCGTGGAGCGAGGCCCATTAATAAAGAGCTAACTGTAGCTGCACCGTGTGTAACAGCAGATGACGCCGCGGCTTCAGACTGGCAGAGATGTTGATTGTGTTTTGACACACATTCAGCTGCTGCACGGGGCTCTCTTTCTTTCCTGAGGTTCCTCGTTTGCATTTCAAAGTCATCTCTCCGGCGTCTGATCAGTCTGGTGCCGGTAACCAAACAGGACAAACGTCGATGTTGTGGAGCTAATTGATTCTGGTGCCATTAATCAGTGTCATATTTGCACTCTGCTGCTCTTACTGAGTGGTGTTTGTGAACACTCCCCCCCCCTTCATGTACAGAGGGATCCCCCCAGAGTCCTAACTGTCATATCAAAGAAGCCGTGATTAGCGCTGCCCTTTCACCACTTTCATCCATCATGACTCAACGAAACAGCTGCACGACACGCGACGTGACGCACGCTTTTGTTAGTCAGGCTAATGTACTCCCTGGGAACTAGTTTCTAAGACAAACCCAATCTGACTGATGAATCAGATCTTTACTGTGCAGAGATATGAGAGGGAGGGCGGTGCAGCAGTCACGACCGCGTGAGCTGTGTTAGTCTCTGTGCTGAAGGGGAGATTTCACATCCAGCGTGTGTTCATCTCTGCAGAGGATCACAGCTTTGTTTTTTTTAATGCACGATGAAAAGATCAGTCTCAGTGTTTTAAAATATGAAAAACATCTTCCACTGAAAGTGAATAATCTCTCCCGCCTCCCTTCCTGCCCCCCCTATTTTAATCCACCTCACTAGCAAACATACATACAACAAAAAAACAAACAAAACAAAATTCAAATCATATGACACACACACAGTTCAGGTTTGGCGGGGCCTTGGTGTTTGGCTCGGCCCTACTCGTTTGGGGTCCATCGGGGCTGGGTGGGTGGCTGGTGTCCCTATCCTCCGTCCCCCTGCTGCCCCCTCCTGCCCGATCCTGCCCCCTCCCCTGTGGGGGCCTGGTCCGCGGCTGCCCTCGGGGCCGGGTTTCCCGGGGTTTCCTCGCGGTCCTCTTGGGGGGGTGGGGTGGTGCGCAGCTGGGGGGGTGTTACTACGGCAGCCATTGGGGTGTCCCTCCATGCCCCCGCGGCCTGGTCCATCAGTCGCAGGGCGTGGGTGGGGGGCGTGGCTGGGGGGAGTGGTCAGGCCGTCTGGGGGGGGCGGGGGGGATTGGCCCTGCCGCCTCCGCCCTCCCCCACTCCGGCGCGCCGGTTGGCGGGCTCGGGTCCTGGTCCTGCCTGGCTGTCTGCTCCTGGTGCCGGGCCCCCTCGGCCCTGGTGGCTCCTTTGGCTCCATCTTGGGGGGCTGTGGGGGCGGTGTTGTGGGGGTGTCCCTTGGGGGGGCTGCGGGATCTCTCCCCCCCGGCCCCCTTTTCCTCCTACTGGGTGACCTGGGGGTCGCCCTGGGTGCTCCGGCGGTACCTGCTTGCTTCCGGTCTGGGTCCTTGGCTTGTCCCCTGGCCTGGGTCTCCTGCGGCGGGTTGGGTCCTTCGGTCTGACTGCTCTCGCGGCCCGGGTGCCGGGCCGTACCGCTCGGCTGATCTGACCCAAGTGGTTTCATCTGCACCAGTGGTGGTCTCGTTACACAAATAGAACACAGCACGGCGGCAACCCTCTGTGACCCAAGCTTCAGTAATGATTGTGGACACTAAGGGTTGCTTAATCATTAGTATCACCCCACAGATTTTTTTTTTGGCATCATGGTGAGATGGTCCCTCTCCATCTAAGTGTGTTAGGTCTCTCTCTCCTTCTCTCTCCCTGTCCCTTTGTATATCCTTATGTAATCTTTCTTTCACTTTCTCTTATTTTTATTTTTATTTTTTTTGGCCCACCTACGTGTGCATGCCCTCTTTTACAGAACATGATATTAGCTGTCAATAAAAGATAGGCCAGAGTTCTAAGAGGAATGGTGATGGTTGCATGCACACAGTCACAAGAACAGAAGAAACATGTTTTCTTTCTTTTCTTTTGCTGCAAGAATAAATTGCATTAATATTTGACAGTTTGTGACAAACATGACACAAACTAGAAATATATATGCAGACAAGAGAAAAAAAAAAGAAAGTGAATAATGAAGGAAAGTAGGGGTCACTCTGGAAGATGATGCTCTGAATTAAACTCAACCAGCGTAACCTTTCCTCATCGTCCAAATCAGACAACTCGGACCATGGACAAGGTCACTTCATTTCCCCCCATTGTGAGATACGAAGACAAAAGACTGCCACCCTGGGCGCTGACATGTTGCGCTGGGGCAGCCAAGGCATGCACAGAAGCAATCTCGCTAGTGGAGTTGCAGGACTGACGTCACACCCTCGCCACCAGTGAAGCGTCAATGAACCCTGAAGTGGGTCCAGTCCACAGCAGATGACTCGTGTTAGTGTTTGTCACATTTCCTCTCTTCTCTAATAATCTGATGCACACAGCGCTGCAGGAGCCTCATTGGTCAACAGAGCTGTCAATTATGTCACATCCTCTCTTTTCAAAATCAAATAACTTGAGCACATGGACATAAATTGGTATGATACCAGCTACCTTTAATGACAGAAACAATGATTGAGAAAGAATGATTTTGGCGTGTAGTTTGATTTTATAGTTTGACCCTCGTTACATCTGTTAGAATGGAGGAGGCGGGGCTTATGAGCTATACTGCACTATTTTGCATGTTCTGATAATCTGCATGTGTTCTGCATATTCATGAAGGCAAACACACTAAATTAATTGTGCATGCTATTTTGCTCATTTGACAGACGCAATCCTCGGTGCACCCGGTAAGTACATCTGCTTTGCGTGCACTATCAAGTTTGCACGTGTTTTTATACACGCAAAGCTTTAGTAGATCAGTCCCTATAGGTGCATTTGGACCAAGAGTTCCGGGGTCTTTTAGCCCCCAGAACTACTTTCCCCTGAACTAAAAGGTTCCTGTGCCCCCATTGTTGTCTGCGTTTCCACCGGGGGGTGAAGTCCCAGGTAGATTGTGTAAATCCATCCAGTGATGTATGGAGAAAATAAAGTAAATGCACTACACCACCAGACCAGTAGAGGGCAGTAACACAAAAAGGAAGGCCATTCATCACAGATGACACCATAGAAGCAGACGGACAGGCAGGTATCATTATGAGCAACACAACAGTTAGCCTGTTAGCATGAAGAGACTCAGCTGGTGCTGTTTTAGATGGTGCTATATTTCATCACAGATGGATTCGCTGAATCAACACGTGAGAGGAGATAAGCGCGAGTAGCAAAGACGTTTCAACACGGCTTTAAAATCCTTTTGAACTCAAAAAGCCGTGATCGCAGAGATCGGCCGGTGTTTTGGTTTAAACAGTGACCCTGTTAAATGGAGACTCTCAGCCGGATGCATCCCTCATAAACGTCTTTAGACCATCATTAAATATCTGATGAGGATATTTTGAAATCTTAATAAACACTAAACTAGTTTGCATTTCCAGGAACTCCCTCTGTGTTTCAACAGCTGTGTAAACTCCACAAACACTGACATGTTCAGCTGAAGGTCTCCAGTTTACAGGGTCACTTTTAAAACCGGAACACCGGGAGGAGAGACGCATTCACGGTGGGCTGAGAGAAGACTACTGTTACAAGCTGCTAAATCAAGAGAATCACAGCTTCTTCTTTTGAAAAGTACACACACATACAAACAAGATAGAACAAATAAAAACTAATGAAAGAAAGAGAAATCAAGAGAATCACAGATGGAAAAAACAATGACTGTGAATGGTTTTTTTAAAAATTGAAAAAAAAAAAATTTGAAAAAAAAATTGAAAAAAATCAGATTTTTTTTTTTTTTTTTAAATGTAGAATTTGTTTTTTTTTTGAATTTTTTTTTTACAAAAAATAAAAAATTGACAAAACAAATAAATAATAAAAAAAAAAATTGACAAAAAAAATGTGATAAAAAAGTTGACCTGGAAGCCTGTGTTTCAACAGCTGTGTAAACTCCACAAACACTGACACGTTCAGCTGAAGGTCTCCAGTTTACAGGGTCACTTTTAAAACCGGAACACCGGGAGGAGAGACGCATTCACGGTGGGCTGAGAGAAGACTACTGTTACAAGCTGCTAAATCAAGAGAATCACAGCTTCTTCTTTTGAAAAGTACTCACACATACAAAAAAGATAGAACAAATAAAAACTAATGAAAGAAAGAGAAATCAAGTGAATCACAGATGTGTGTGATGTTATTGTGGACGGAGGGAGGAATAAAAACACTGCGGTTAATCTACCAATCAGACACGTTCAGCATTGCAGGCCCCGCCCCCAGAAAGCCCCGGTGCCTTTTGAAAAGTACTACCCCCCTAGCAGGGGCTTTTTAGGGGGGAGATTATCTACCCCTGAACTAAATTCAGACCCTAGTTCCACCGGTTGAAATGCACATAGTTCAGGGGTAAAGTTCCCCCCTTGGGGACAATAAAGATTTTCCAAATCCAAATCAAAAAGCATCACAGGATCTCCATGAGGGGTTTGCACAGTTTAGGCAAGGCAAGGCAGCTTTATTTGTACAGCACATTTCACACAGGAGGGTAACTCAATGTGTTTTACATTAAAACATTAAAAGCATTGGAGACATTCAGACAAGCATAAAAGAACACAATTAAAATGACACGTATAATAAAACAGAAAAGAAAAGGAAAATTAGAAATATATTAAAAATAAAGTTTGCATTTAAAGTGATTTAAAATAAGCTAAGACAGGAAGGCAGTGGGAAATAAAAAAGTCTTAGTCTTTGATTTAAAAGAAAAGTTTAGATGGATTGCACACGTCATGCTCAGAGACACTGAAATCACACCTCGTCCACTGCACTTAGCTTAACGCTCAGATAGTACATGCAGACTCAGACACCAGGAAACTACTCCATGCTGCAGATCGGCCTCAGGTACTGTGTATTTATTGATGTTCCCGTCAAGAACAAGCCAGAGGAGAATCTCGTGTGCTGCTTCATTAAAAGACATTAAATTATTAAGCGAGAACAGGGAAACACAAAATGGAACCTCATCTACATTTCACAGCTACAACATAGAACCAAAAACAAATGAGGTTTGTGCATCAGCGAGTGTTGCTTTTGGCCCCTGGTGCAACATTTCCCACCATCCCACCCCCCCCTCTCTCCCCTCCGCCGCCTCCCTCACTTTGTTGCGTGGCAACCTGGGCTTATTGAGCAGACTGTGGTGAAACACGGAGACTTATTGCTCCTTTGCTGATTTCATTGATATAACTCTGGGAGATAGATGGCTCTGCTGCGTCCACAGCAGAGAGGCTCCCTGATGGGGGGGTGGAGGGTGGAGGGCGGAGGGCGGTGTGATTCAGTGTTCATCTTTCTCCATGCAGACATATATCTCAGTTTTTATGTCACTGGGCCTCATTTGCATTTTAATGGTGTGTGTCGGGCCGGCCGTTGGAGCCCGCTGGCTGTTCCATTACTGCTAAAATCCTTCAATTAATTATGCAGAATGCGTGCATCACAAAGGGGGCGGGGCTTTAGACCTGCAATTAGAGGCTGAAAACACTGCTGCTCCTGGGTGGAGGAGATTTCATGTTGCAGACCTTTTTCTGTGCAGAGAATTAACCGTGTAAATGCATGTTTGCATATTTAGAGATTAAAACACTCGCTGCAGAGAACAGAGTGAGGATTTTTTTTTTTTAAATTAACTTGGCATATAATCACCGTAGATTGTTCCCTCCCTAGATAACACTCCTCCCTCTGCAATTAAGCTGGCAGCAAGTCCTGATCCCTCTCAGCGATAAGGTTGAAAAGCAGCGTGGGGTCATGAATGAGCGAGCCGCTAATCCAGTGAACTTTAGCGGCCCTGATGGTATTTACCCAGTCAACACTCCAGTAGATGGAAGAGGTGTTCCTGCTAAGTGTATTAATGTGCTGCAGCCGCTTCATTAGTGAGAGATATTCAGATAATCACTCTCGCTTCTCTGCAGCTGGGTCCGTCAGCGCTCGTCGTCCAGAGATTCAGATTCGCTTTAGCATCGTAATCACGTGTAATCTCAACCGCAGTACTCTGAAGTTCATCAACATCCCTCCTGGATGGTATTCCTCTAAACAAATGAGCTCAATTCAAAGATATTTATCTCTTAAGTCATGACTTTATTTGGAAAGGAAGGACTCTCCAAGGATTGGAAAGGACTCTGGAAAGAGAGGGGGATGACTCCTGACAGAGGGCTGCAGGTTGGAGTCTAACCTGAGCAGCCTTTGAGTACGATAGCCTCTCTACATGAGGAGTAGGGTCCGTTAATGGCCCTCTTCCACCGGCCCATCTTAGCCCAAGTCTACTCGACTTGACCCGACTCTACTCAGTTTGTGTTGCTCTGGTTCCAAGCGAGCTGAGCCGATACTAAAAGGTGACGTTGACAGTCTGCCGGCCACTGATTGGTCAGAGATGTTCAGACTCTGCTGTAATCCCTGTGTGCTACACTGGACAAGTTTTTAGGAGCACTTTCAAATCAGGCTGAAGGGGCTGATGTCCAGCGAGGATATACACCAGGGATCATCTACGAGGTCAGTGCATTTTTGAGCACTCCTGTTGTGATTATTTGGAAATAAAGGCTTGAAAACTGTGAGGACTGAAGCAGATTCATGTTTTCAAACTTCTCCTGCTGAGAAAATAAACCATCATGAGGTTTTTATTAGGTCCCGAAGGCCCTCTTGTAACCCTAAGGATTTTTCTTTCTTTCAACATTTTTTTCACATATCCATCAGGCCAAGAACTACAAGATGGATTCCTAATGTCATGGTGAAATCCCAACAGGAAGTCGGCCATCTTTTTTCCCCCGATTTTTCACCTGATTCCCAAGGGTACGTATTTAAGGGATCTTGCCGTAGGCTTTTTCTCCGATGAAGTCCAGACCACGCACATTCTGGAGAAGACACACTGACGGTTCAAAGGTGTTAGAGGCATACCGTTCAGACTAAAATTGTGGGCGTGGCAGACGTTCAGGCTTTGCATCAAACGCACATGTCTCGCCATAAACATGAAATGGATTTTTGGGGGCTTGAAAATGCCCGAAATCTCACCAAATCATCATGTAGTGGCTCACATCAGGCGGCTGTGGCTCGCATGAGGTGATGGTGGGTCAAATGAGGCGACAATGGCTCACATGACGCTGTGGTGGCTCACATGAGGCGGCTATGGCTCAAATCAGGCGGCTGTGGCTCAAATCAGGCAGCTGTGGCTCAAGTGAGGCGGTGGTGGGTCAAATGAGGCGACAATGGCTCACATGAGGCGGTGGTGGCTCACATGAAGCGGTGGTGGCTCACACCAGGCGGCTGTGGCTCAAGTGAGGCGGCTGTGGCTCACATGAAGCGGTGGTGGCTCACATGAGGTGACGGTGGGTCAAATAAGGCGACAATGGCTCACATGAGGCGGTGGTGGCTCACATGAAGTGGTGGTGGCTCACATGAGGTGACGGTGGCTCACATGAAGCGGTGGTGGCTCACATGAGGTGACGGTGGCTCACATGAAGCGGTGGTGGCTCACATGAGGTGACGGTGGGTCAAATGAGGCGACAATGGCTCACATGAGGCGGCTGTGGCTCAAGTGAGGCGGCTGTGGCTCACATGAAGCGGTGGTGGCTCACATGAGGTGACGGTGGGTCAAATGAGGCGACAATGGCTCACATGAGGCGGCTGTGGCTCAAGTGAGGCGGCTGTGGCTCACATGAAGCGGTGGTGGCTCACATGAGGTGACGGTGGGTCAAATGAGGTGACAATGGCTCACATGAAGTGGTGGTGGCTCACATGAGGCGGTGGTGGCTCACATGAAGCGGTGGTGGCTCACATGAGGCGGTGGTGGCTCACATGAAGTGGTGGTGGCTCACATGAGGCGGTGGTGGCTCACATGAAGCGGTGGTGGCTCACATGAAGCGGTGGTGGCTCACATGAGGCGGTGGTGGCTCACATGAAGTGGTGGTGGCTCACATGAAGCGGTGGTGGCTCACATGAGGTGACGGTGGGTCAAATGAGGCGACAATGGCTCACATGAGGCGGTGCTGGCTCACATGAAGTGGTGGTGGCTCACATGAAGCGGTGGTGGCTCACATGAAGCGGTGGTGGCTCACATGAGGCGGTGGTGGCTCACATGAGGTTTTGGCTCACATAAGGCGGTGGTGGCTCACATGAGGCGGTGGTGGCTCACATGAGGTTTTGGCTCACATGAGGCGGTGGTGGCTCACATGAGGTTTTGGCTCACATGAGGTGGTGGTGGCTCACATGAGGTGGTGGCTCACATGAGGCGTTGGCTCACAAGAGACGGTGGTGGCTCACATGAGGTGGTGGCTCACATGAGGCGTTGGCTCACATGAGGTGGTGGCTCACATGAGGCGTTGGCTCACATGAGGTGGTGGCTCACATGAGGCGGTGGCTCACATGAGGCGGTGGTGGCTCACATGAGGCTTTGGCTCACATGAGGCAGTGGTGGCTCACATGAGGCAGTGGTGGCTCACATGAGGCGGTGGTGGCTCACATGAGGCGGTGGCGGCTCACATGAGGCGGTGGTGGCTCACATGAGGCGGTGATGGCTCACATGAGGCAGTGGCTCACATGAGGCGGCGGTGGCTCACATCAGGCGGCTGTGGCTCAAATGAGGTGGTGATGGCTCACATGAGGTGGTGGCTCACATGAGGCTTTGGCTCACATGAGGCGGCGGTGGCTCAAATGAGGTGGTGATGGCTCACATGAGGCAGTGATGGCTCACATGAGGTGGTGATGGCTCACATGAGGCAGTGGCTCACATGAGGCGGAGGTGGCTCAAATGAGGTGGTGATGGCTCACATGAGGCTTTGGCTCACATGAGGCAGTGGCTCACATGAGGCGGCGGTGGCTCACATGAGGCGGTGGTTGCAGGTGTGCGAGGGCCCGTTCATCGCCGCTTGCGGCTTTAATTTAACTTGTAACTCCATTTGATGTGCATGACGGATTGTTTTCATCCCAGACTTAGTAGTAGTTCAAGCTTAGTGGTGTGTAGTCTGGGTCATGAAATGTGGTGTGCACATTTACAAGAACTTAAAACAGAAATCTTAAATCTGTTGCATGTTGCACTGCAAGGTCACATTTAGTGTAAAAAGAACAAGCTGGACTGAACCGAGTCAGGACTGTGTCTGCAGGAGACTTCTTCCTCCTGCAGCAGAGAAACCTTATCAAACATCTTTATCTTAATTCAGCTCCACAAAGTTCATCTTAACATCTCTCTCTCTGTGTGTTCTGATGAAGATGAAATGATGAAGCTGTTGGATGGAGTTTTGCAGAATGAGACTTGGACTGGAGGACGCTGTCAGTAAACATGAAGCAGGGCGTTGATTGTCGTATTTAATTCCTGCTGATATTCCTTCATCTTTAAGGGTTTAAGTTCAATTAGAGGTGCGGTCTTTGGAACTACATTTTGCTTGGTCCGGCCCTGATCCGGACCCCCCAGGCCTCCTCTGCAGCTGATCCGGTCCTCGGGCGGCTCTGTGGCTCAGACTCTGCAGTGAACGCACTCAGTATTCAGCTCAGAGTCCACAGCGGACGGCTGGGGAAGAAATACGACTCCACTGTCACACTTGGCTGATGTCCCTGTGCTCCTCTACTCCCTCCTTCATTCTCCCCCCTCCTCCCCTCTCTCTCTCCCTCTCTCTCTCTCTCTCCCCGGCTCGATATCTAACTCATGTCCTTTACGAATGGGCCAGTGGGGAGTGTTTCTGTACGTGTGTGGTGCAGATGAGAGGCTGTTTATTGTGTAGGCTACAAGGAGGAGCCAGGAGGGGGGGAGAAAGAGATGAAAAGGGTGCAGGGGATGGAGGAAAACAAAGATAGATACAGAGGAAATTATATCAAGAGATGGGGATGACAGATGGAGAGAAATTAGGCCCAGCGTTGGAGTATAACCAGTTTTCCTATGAGCCATGCTCCCCCTCAACAACCCCCATCCATTGTGCTTTCCTGCGAAGGTGAAGCAGGAAATGAAGCCTTCAGACACCGCGGCTCGATATAACAGACCTCTAAGTGCATTTATGTTATTGAATCACCGGTGACATATCGAAATTTCCTTTAAAATTTACTCCATAAACTGCAGCCTCCAATAAACGGCTCGTATGTGAATGGCCGCCGCCTGAAAATTCAATTTCAGCCGGTGAATAGAAACAGCTCTATCTCCCTCACAGATGCACCCACCTTTAATTTATTTTCTCCTATCACTTAGTATCTTTCTTACCTTTTGCTCTCCATCATCCTCCTCTATATTCACCGCTGCCATAATGACCCAAATTCTCCCTGAGGGATCAACAAAGTTCACTTTATCTGTATTTGCCGGAGCTCCTGAGTCGGGCTGATAAGTGCAGACGGAGACGGCGGACGTCGACAGTCAAGGAAGAGAAAAAAGGTCTTATGTGGGATAAATTCAGGGAAAATAGACGGCTACAGATATGGATTCATATCTGCAATTATTTTCAGCTTATTGTGCATCAGGCTCCAAAAATTGTTTCAGACTGAGAGTGAAGACGTGAGTTAAAAGTGTCATGCGTTTGTGGTTTCTGTGAACCTCAGCGGTTTCACAGTCCTGACAGTCTGGTGTAGGAAATAAGTTAGAGTTTGAGAAGTGGATCTGTTTATGTTTGTGAGCAGAGTTATTGGTTGCAGTTGTCTTTTTTCCCCCTCCTAAATAAAGTAGATTCAGCCCTGCTGCTAAAGGAATTGCCAAATGTTGCAGAATTTGGAGATAAATGTCATTTTAAATTTTAAAAGACGGACACCTGTCATATCCAGCATTTTGGTAAAAGCATGGCGTGTCGTGACAAAGAGATGATGCTGTGCAGTCCCTCTCTTTGGAGTTCGTAAGAGGGAGCACATTACTCCGATCCTGGCCTCCCTGGTCTGGCCCTGCCTTACCTCTCTGAGCTCCTTCACCCCTACCCTCCTGCTCGGTGCCTCAGGTCAGCTGGTCTGCTGCTCCTGGAGGTACCGAGGGCAAAACGGAAGCTCAGAGGGGAGAGAGCTTTTTCTGTTGCTGCTCCAAAAGTATGAAATGAGCTTCCACATCCAGAGAGAGCCGGCTCCCAGTTTGTTCCTTTCCCTGCTTAGCTCTCTCAGTGCTCAGCCCCAGCTCTGCTCACAGCAGAACTTTGTTTTGAATGGTCAGCATGGCGGCCATGCGGCCAATCACATGTGAGGATATAGGATACAGGTGATGGAGGGGAGGCTGTGTATCGTGGCTTCATCTGTTCCTTCTGAGAGGGTTAGGGTTAGGGTTCTTCTCAAAGACCGGGCAAATACTCACTGAGAGGAGAAACCGGATCAGACCATCCAAGCTGAGGGATCAGATTATTCTCAATGCCAACCTGAGGACATTAATAATGTTTGATCCAGTTTGGGTCTGGTTCTGTTTGCTTGAGTTCGGTTCTGTTTCGGTTCTGATTCAGTTCTGGATCAGTTCTAGTTCGGTTCTGGTTCAGTTCTGGTTCGGTTCTGGTTCGGTTCTGGTTCAGTTCTGGTTCAGTTCTGGTTAGGTTCTGGTTCAGTCCTGGTTCGGTTCTGGTTCTGTTCTTGTTCGGTTCTGGTTCAGTTCTGGTTCAGTTCTGGTTCAGTTCTAGTTCGGTTCTGGTTCAGTTCTGGTTCGGTTCTGGTTCGGTTCTGGTTCAGTTCTGGTTCAGTTCTGGTTAGGTTCTGGTTCAGTCCTGGTTCGGTTCTGGTTCAGTTCTTGTTCGGTTCTGGTTCAGTTCTGGTTCAGTTCTGGTTCAGTTCTGGTTCGGTTCTGGTTCAGTTCTGGTTCGGTTCTGGTTCAGTTCTGGTTAGGTTCTGGTTCGGTTCTGGTTCAGTTCTGGTTAGGTTCTGGTTCAGTTCTTGTTCGGTTCTGGTTCGGTTCTGGTGCGGTTCTGGTTTAGTTCTGGTTTAGTTCTGGTTCAGTTTGCTTGAGTTCGGTTCCCGTGAGGTTCTGGTTAAGTTCTGGTTCGGTTCTGGTTCAGTTCTGGTTCGGTTCTGGTTCAGTTCTGGTTCGGTTCTGGTTCGGTTCTGGTTCGGTTTGCTTGAGTTCAGTTCTGGTTCGGTTCTGGTTCGGTTCTGGTTCGGTTCTGGTTCGGTTTGCTTGAGTTCGGTTTGCTTGAGTTCGGTTCTGGTTCGGTTCTGGTTAAGTTTTGGTTCGGTTTGCTTGAGTTCGGTTCTGGTTCAGTTCTGGTTAAGTTCTGGTTCAGTTCTGGTTCCATCCTGGTTCTGGTTCGGTTTGCTTGAGTTCAGTTCTGGTTTGGTTCTGGTTTGGTTCTGGTACGGTTCCTTGAGGCAGGAACCTCAACCTTAACCCTAACCCTAACCCTAACCCTAACCCTAACCCTAATCCTAACCCTAACCCTAACCCTAATCCTAACCCTGACCCTAACCCTAACCCTAACCCTAACCCTAATCCTAACCCTAACCCTAACCCTAACCCTAACCCTAACCGTAACCCTAATCCTAACCCTAACCCTAACCCTAACCCTAATCCTAACCCAAACCCTAATCCTGACCCTGACCCTGACCCTAATCCTAACCCTAACCCTAACCCTAACCCTAACCCAAACCCTAATCCTGACCCTAATCCTAACCCTAACCCTAACCCTAACCCTAACCCTAATCCTAACCCTAACCCTAACCCTAACCCTAATCCTAACCCTAACCCTAACCCTAACCCTAATCCTAACCCTAACCCTAACCCTAATCCTAACCCTAACCCTAACCCTAACCCTAATCCTAACCCTAACCCTAACCCTAATCCTAACCCTAACCCTAACCCTAATCCTAACCCTAACCCTAATCCTAACCCTAACCCTAACCCTAATCCTAACCCTAAACCTAACCCTAACCCTAACCCTAACCCTAACCCTAATCCTAACCCTAAACCTAACCCTAACCCCAATCCTAACCCTAATCACAACCCTAACCCTAATCCTAACCCTAACCCTAACCTTATCAAAACCCTAACCCTAACCCTAATCCTAATCCTAATCCTAATCCTAATCCTAACCCTAACCCTAATCCTAATCCTAATCCTAACCCTAACCCTAACCCTAACCCTAACCCTAACCCTAATCCTAACCCTAATCCTAACCCTAACCCTAACCCTAACCCTAACCCTAACCCTAATCCAAACCCTAATCATAACTCATGAAGGTGAGGGATTGTCTCTGTAAATACATGGAGTGTTTCTGTGTGTGATAATCGAGGAGATCTAAATGTTGTTGACATGTGATTGAGAGACTTTTAGCTCTCACAGTTCAGTCTGTTTTTAACTTGTCGATCTGTAACGACTGTAATACGTCACTAGACTTCAGAGAGGACGAATGCTGAGGGGCAGAAATCACAGCGCATGGCACAGGAAGTGCTGAGTCACTGCTATTGATCACACCAGCGTCAGACCTTCAGCTATATAATATATCGTGGTCATTTCGTTCAAGAGGGCAGGAAAAAATATCA
Organism: Notolabrus celidotus; assembly: GCF_009762535.1. Classification (NCBI taxonomy): domain Eukaryota; kingdom Metazoa; phylum Chordata; class Actinopteri; order Labriformes; family Labridae; genus Notolabrus; species Notolabrus celidotus. The sequence goes on from NC_048279.1 coordinate 35,706,004, forward strand.
CCTAATGTGCCTTTAAATATTCTCCCAGGTGGTGGAAACATCGATTTATGAGCCTTGAGCCAGCGGTGATCCTCACAGGATTTTACAGCTATACGCTTTTAATCTCTCCTCTTGTCTTTAGCTCCACCACACGACTTCAGCGAGGAGCATCCGCCGCCGCCCGCCGAGAAGTCTCAGAGATTGGAAATGTTCAAATCAACCCTCACTTTATTTTTTTTTCTCCCCTCCTTGCTGCAGCAGACTGAAGTTGGAGCCTCAGCAACAAACCAGGGCTTTCTGCCCATTTCCAGCCCTGGCTCTGCCTCCCTCTCTGCCTCCCTCTCTGCCTCCCTGGCCGACTCTCAGGGGCCGATGATAGATTGCTCTCTCTCTGCCTTTGTGCTGGGAAATTGCTTTGTTTTGTTAACAGTCTGCCTCTGTTCCAGCCCAGACAGCAGAGATAGGGCGCCTCCTTTCTTCACTTATCTGCCCCAATATGTTTGAGGCTGCGTTGAAAATGAATTACAGTTGAATATGTAAAGGCAGGTGAAGCGTGGAGGGGGGCACAGGAAGGTCTGACATAGTTAGAAGGACGGAGGTTTAGAGGATAGTGTGTCCTCCTGTGACCAGACTTGCAGGAATAAAACACACAGGTGTAATCTCACCTTCAGTGAAGATATATCAGTGGGTGCTCTAGCTCTAATAAAGATTCAACACACATTCAAGAAGTGTTTATTCATTGGAGAGACTCCTAAAGTGTTAGATTATATCCCAAGTTGGATATAACATTCAAACAAAGGTATGTTTGAGCTCTTGCATTGTGTTAGGGAGGATTTTTTTAAAGAAAAACTGAAGTCAATTTTATTTTTCTGGATATCTGCAGCCTCTTTAAGAGGAAACATTGATCACTGAACAGATTCCTGCACACACAGAAAGCTGAGGATGGAAGAAGTTGGTGAAATACTCGAGGGCGCACTGTTTCGTCTCCTCTCCTCTTTCTGGATTAGCTTAAAAACACTGATGAATTCACGTGAAGGTTACGTCTTTTTACTTTAGTTCAACTCAACTCAACTTTATTTATAAAGCACCTTTCATACATATAAACATTGAGCCCAAAGTGCTTCACAGAATAACTGTAACTCACAGTTAAAGCAATGATTAGGGCTAAAAATAAATGACTCCAAATTAAAGGCCAGATTAAAAAGGTGAGTCTTAAAGGTGACATATCATGCCAAATGGACTTTTTAATGGTTCTCTACCTGAAATATGTGTAAAAATCCATTCTGCCCCTGTTCTTATTTCTCCACCTTTCTGTAAATGTGTGCTGAAACCAGCCGTTTCAGACTTCAGTGTTTTTGTCACGTAACAACAATATCCGGTCTGTAACAGGAAGTCAGAGCTCGGAGCTTGTTCAGCCCATAGACTGTATAAAATACAACTCAACCCCTCCTCCGTTCTTCATTCCCTGCACACATGTGTGCTAACAAGGAGCTTAGGAGGGAGGCATGCTAGTTGTAGGCTGTCTTAATAAACACAAAGGTCGGTTGGACTCCCCACGTCTGCAGATTTGAAGATCTAGTGGATGATTTTTATTTATCATGGATAAGTGCTAGCGCTAGTTAGCATAGCTACATAGCTACATGTCGTAGTTGTAGCTGTGTACCAAGACACACGTCGACATACTGACAAATAAAACAACAAGAAACACTAAATCTGTGACCAATCCTTCAGAAAAGGTCCCGCTGCCTTTCTGGCAGAGGTCGGTTTTACTCCCCACGTCTGCAGATTTGAAGATCTAGTGGATGATTTTTATTTGTCATGGATAAGTGCTAGCGCTTATTAGCATAGCCACATAGCTACATCTTCATAGCTGTAGCTGTAGCTGTGTACCAAGACACACGTCGACATACTGACAAATAAAACAACAAGAAACACTAAATCTGTGACCAATGGTTCAGAAAGGTCCCGCTGCAGGCGCCTCTCCGTCAGGATCAGATTCTGGATCAGACTCAGAGGGTTGAAGTAACAGCAGCCGTGTATATTCAGCCAACATGTAAACATTAGATCAACGTGCTGGAGAGCTGAGGCACATCCACTTCCTGAGGGGGCGTGGTCAGAGGGAAAACAGAGTGTTCTGAGGAGGACTGAAGAAGAGGGTTTTTCAGGCAGACCAAAATCTGATTTCAAAGTGTTTTTTTGAGCATAAACTTTAAAGACATGTTTTGGGGACCTCTTAGACCAATATATGTTGATGAAAAAAGCATGATATGTCACCTTTTAAGTTTACTTTTAAAAATACCCAGAGAGCTCGCCGTTTTAATGTCCAGAGGCAGACAGTTCCACAGTAGGGGCATAAAAACAGACATTTTAACAGCTAACATTCAAGTGGAACTAAAACTGTTAAATTCATTTTGTTATCTGGTTTATTTTGCCATCATTCACTCTGTTCTTTTGAGCTGGTGTCCATTGTGCTCAGTTTCAGCACCATGGACAGCTCCTCCATACTTCACCCTGATTTAAACTTCTGCATCAAATCTTAACTGACCCTGTACCTGTGCAGAAGCCCACATATGTAACCTGGTGTGCACCTCCTCATAAATGTAAGTATGCCTTAAAAACAATGCAGACAGCATGGCCTGGGATTGAGATATGAAAAGGACACAATGAATGAAGGGATGAAATGCAGTAAAAAAAAGGGGGTTTTGAGGCAGGATTTGAAATTTGGAAGGGAGTCTGAGTTACGGATGGTGAGTGGTAAGGAGTTCCAGAGATTAGGGGCTGCACGGCTGAAAGCTCGAGATCCCATGGTGGTTAGGCGGCCATGGGGTACAGTGAGGAGCATGGAGGAAGAGGATCTGAGAGTGCGGGTAGGTGTGTATGTTTGAAGGAGTGGCAAGGACAAACTTCCTTTAACAGGCAGAAACCTCCAGCAGGACCAGACTCATGTTAGACACACATCTGCTGAGACCGTGTTGGAGAGAGGGATAGAGGGAGATGAAGAGAGAGAGAGAGAGAGAGAGAGGATAGTGGTGAGACGGATAGTAGTAGTTGTAGCAGCTGGAGTCTGGCACGTCCACAGCAGCAGAGATCCAGAGGAACCTACGAGACAAGGGAGCTCAGGGACTCCAGAAAGGTCTATGGTTAGTAACTTTAATGGGACAGGAAGAGTTAAAGTGAGAGACAGGCAGAGAGAGGAGAGAGAGGGTGAGACAGGGTCCCAGTGTGCCAGTCTAAGAACTGGTCCAAGCCTGATCCAGCTCTAACTATAAGCTTTGATAACTAATATGTAATCAATCAATAATTATCTTGCTGTAATCCTCTTCATCCACCTAGAAATCCTTCAGTGTGTGTGTGTGTGTGTGTGTGTGTGTGTGTGTGTGTGTGTGTGTGTGTGTGTGTGTGTATGGGTATGTGCTTAGAAGCTTTGAGTTTCAAGACAGCTCTACTGAACTTAACTGACAAAAGAGAGACACTGTAGAGAGACGGTGTGTGTGTGTGTGTGTGTGTGTGTATGTGTGTGTGCGTGTGTGTGTGCGTGCGTGCGTGCGTGCTTGCGTGCGTGCGTGTGTGTGTGCATTTAACATATTGGCTCCCCTTGTTCTCAGTGTTTCGTGAGAGTGAAGCTGCTGCTGGGAGGCCCAACTGTCAGATCAGATCCACAGTGGAGGCAGTGATAACAGGTGAACACACACACACACACACACACACACACACACACACACACACACACTTGTGCACACACACACACACTTGTGCACACTCACATACACACTATGGGATAGAACAGTGGGATACTCACTGTGGCCAGAAGTTGCCAGAGGCTATGAGAACACACACACACACTAACATGGAGGCTCACTTTGTGTATCTGTGTGTCAGTGTGTGTTAGAATGTGTGTGTTTTACATTTAATGAGTGTCTCTCAAACTCTCCTTTGTGCATAGATTTCCTGTGGATGTGTTCGCTTTGTGAAAATTAATATCAGTGTGCGTCTGTGCACACTATCTGATGTGTGTGTGTCCTTTTTTATCGTCGTGTTTTTAGTGTGTGTGTGTGTGTGTGTGTGTGTGTGTGTGCTCCAGAGAAGCTGCAGGAGTCTCGCTCCCTCCACGTTTATTTTTATACTTTGAGGTGAGTGTTGAGCTGAAAGTCAGACGTTGTCGTTTGACGTTAAGTTGATCTGCAGAAGAACACAAAAGAGGGAACCGAAGCAGAGATTAAAAACACGGTGCGGCTGAGTTTATGAAACATCTGATGTTAGATAACTGTGACCCGACAGGAACACAGACGGGAACTAGCATGAAGAGCGCTGATTCAGGAGCCTGTGTGTTTCATTAGAACTCATCAGCTGTTGATGTAGATGCTGGATATCTTTCTACCTCCAACATAAGAGGGATATATTCCTCATTAGAGACATTAATGTAATGATTGTTTTAAAGAGAATATAATGCATTAACTAACCAAAGTGTGTCAACTGCTGGAGGAAGATGAACTGACATGAAGTCACAAACATGCATACTCACTCATGAGCTCTGTAGGATGGATGATGTTGACGTTAGTGATCCCTTTAGCCTGATTTATACTTCTGCTTCGAATTGATGGCGTAGCCTACGCCGGAGGTCCTTGTAGCTCCTGTACCTACGCAGAGGCCTACTCACGTAGCTGACGAGCACCTCCTCCAAAATGTAACTACCCATAGAATCGACGCAGACGCAGCCGTGTATTTCATCTCCTCCTCTCTATTCTTCATGTAATCATGTCTGTATGGTTGGTGAATGAACTCATGGAAACGCTCTCATGAAATCTTAATGAGGAAACACTGGAGGTAAAATAAGATGTTAAAAATAAACACAGGAAATTCAGCTCACCAAAATAAAAGACATTTCTAAGATAATAAAACACTAAAATATTAAACCATTAACCCACCTTTTATGTTCATTTCACAGGAACAGCATTAATTAAAATTTAATAAATATTTAATTATCCAAAAGTGTCAGAACCCCAAACATTTGTTTAATCTCATTATTAACTCCATTACTAACCACTTAAAGCTGGGGTTGGTGTTCAGATTTAGATCCACTTTTTGTTATACTGGTTAAAATGATCTTTATGTCCTGATGGTAATCAATACATAATGTGTTCTTAAAAAAGAGGTAAGAAAAGCTGCTATCTACAGCCGGAGTAAACCTGGGAAAACACCAACCAATCAGCCTTTTTTGGGACCCAAAATTTTAAACCAATCAAATCCCGTCCTGCCGTTCTGCCCGCCTCCTGCAGAGCGTACATGTCCCCGGCGTTCACTCCCCGTCTCCTGCCTCTGCTTCCCCTGACTCTACTGACTGCCCCTCTCGCTCCACCTCAGGCCTGTCCCCTCTGACCCCATGAGGGTCTTTGCTCAGGACTGTAGTCCGGATCAGAGTCTGAAAAGCTGTCACCACGGGGGCTCTGACAAGCAGAAGAATGAATGACATTTAGTAAGTCCTACAGAAATGTAGATGTATTGTAGCGTCTGTCCGGACGCTGTAGTGATGACGAGCCGATTGGTGAACACGTTGATCTTTAATAACCGGTCACTGTCGGCCGTTACCACGCCAACCAACAAAGCAACAATCAATGTTTGAATGAATGAAGAACTTCTCCTCTTGTCTCTCCTCTCTCCCGCTCACACACTCTACACCTCTCCTGATGCCTTCACTGACCGTCAACACTGTAGGAATTAAGAACATCTACACTGAACATGTTTAACAAACAGTAGAGTTGTTACAGTATTATGCATGTGTTATAACTTTTCTCCTGATATCGTGTCACCAGGACAACTGGATAATGCTAGCATGGCAGTTGTGAGTGCTAACAGCAGCCATGTTTGTTTGTGTTTTTAACTTTCACTATGAGAATGTTTTGGTGAGGACCGGTTTTGAATCAGTCACCATCATATGGTCGCAAGTCAGCGGCGCTCGTGCATGTGAGCGGGGGGGGGGGGGGGGGGGCGTCGTTTTGGAGGAGCTCTGAGGGGGGGGAGGGGTTAGACGGAGTCCTGAGGAAATGCTACATTCAAATTCATGCTAGTTTTCCGAGACTGCCAACCCCAGCTTTAAATCAATATTTAGTGCAATGGTGTTCTTTAATTCTAACAGATCATGGTTTAATGAGGATATCTCACTTGTTTTTAATGAAAATTCATGGTGTGTGTGTGTGTGTGTGTGTGTGCATGAGTGGGGTGAAATATGTCACACAGTTGCAAAGAAACAATTAGTATTTGACACTTCTGACCCCTTTTAGCCTCCACTTTGAATGCAGGGTCAAATTGACCCACAAACAGTATATCTATGAACATGCAGGGGGGGGTTGCAGATTTGTGAAATCAACCATTTTCATTGTATATGTTGGTTTCACCTATTAAGTCAAGCAGAAGATACTTTTGGAGGGGATTTTTGAACTTTTAAAGGGTCACTTTGACCCGCAACATAACAGGAGGGTTAAAAGAAAATAAGATGTCATACTTAAAATGAATAAAAAGTGACTAAAATTTGAACTAGATAAATAAATAAAGCAAGATAAGCCAGTCGGTGTCGATATGAAGAAAATTGCATTTATTACAAAAAGGTGAAGATTGTGATACAAGATGAAGAGGAGCAACTGAAGAGGGCCAGTGAGTGCTGTTTCAATCAATCAATAAGGAACACAAAGAAAGGACTCTGAACTTGACTTTTTAAGATCTAACTGACCCCAAAACCAAAAGTACAGGAAACAGCCGCCCAAAACCTAGTTTGTCTGAACAACCTACAGAGTCCTAATGTGCGGGGCTCCTAAACCCTCCTCTGATTCGCTCTATCTGTGCACCAATCAGGCTTCACCATTTGCTGCACTGAGGACTAACGACAGTCTGGAGGACGAACCGCTCACATGCACAAACGTGAAGATGTGTGTGAGTGTTAAAGAACAATCAGTTCAGGTGAACGGAGCCTCAGTGGTTCTCTCTCAGAGGACAGACCCTCGTCCTACGGCTGCACATTAAATATTTAGTCTCTGCTTCAGTCCTGAGCTCGGACAGAATCAATAGGACAAACATGGATGAACAAAACAACACAAACAATCGGACGGCCTCAGGGACTCGTTCCCAAACAGCAAATGGAATAAAAACGTGGTCACATAAATTAAAGCAGACCCAAAATCATTCTCCTGATCCACAGAAAGCAGCTCAGGACTGGGAACAACAATGAAGTCGATTAATTAGCCTCCCTGCTGGAAGCCGTGTAATACTTTAACCAGAGTCCGCTGAGATGTATCAGAAGCAAATTATAAAACCATTACAGGTCATTCTTTATAAGTTACACATCTTCAGGAAAACAGAGAGACAGAATGCATTGGATTGTGCTAAGTAGTCTGCTGCAGTGATGTTCATTTTCTTATGAGGGTCCTATTCATCCACCCTGACTTTACCACACACTGAGATTTAAATCTGCTTGAAATGAGAGCAAAGAAATGATGACATAAAGTCAAGTTAGCACAAATAAGCTAAAGCAAAACAGAGCAGACATTGCTGGGACCAAATATCTGAAATGCTGTTTCAACAAGAAGTGGCGGAAGGAGCATTTTGGATTCAAAGCATGCTAGTTTGGTCGGCAGGAGGAAGCAAGAATAAGTTGAAATGAGTGAAACCAGAAGGGACAATGAGCCCGCTTCTCTTCTCGCATGGAGTTATGTGAGGCTGCATGCATAGTTTGTCATATCACACAGTTTAAAAGTGTTATGCCGTCTTTATTCCATGTTCAGTCCTAAAGCAATAAGAGGTTTTGAGCCTGATTGGTCACTGCATGTTAACTCATTTAAAGGTGACATATCATGCAAAATGGACTTTTTAATGGTTCTCTACCTGAAATCTGTGTCCCTGTCTACAAACCCCCTGAAAAGTAAAAGAATCCATTCTGTCCCTGTTCTGATTTCTCCACCTTTCTGTAAATGTGTGTGAAACCAGCCGTTTCAGACTTCAGTGTTTTTGTTACGTAACAACGCCATCCGGTCTGTAACAGGAAGTCAGAGCTCGGAGCTTGTTCAGCCCATAGACTGTATAAAATACAACTCAACCCCTCCTCCGTTTTTCATTCCCTGCACACATGTGTGCTAACAAGGAGCTTAGGAGGGAGGCATGCTAGTTGTAGGCTGTCTTAATAAACACAGAGGTCGGTTTGACTCCCCACGTCTGCAGATTTGAAGATCTAGTGGATGATTTTTATTTATCATGGAAAAGTGCTAGCACTAGTTAGCCTAGCTACATAGCTACATGTTCATAGCTGTAGCTGTGTACCAAGACACACGTCGACATGCTGACAAATAAAACAAGAAACACAGAATCTGTGACCAATAGTTCAGAAAGGTCCTGCTGCCTTTCTGGCAGAGGTCAGTTTGACTCCCCACGTCTGCAGATTTGAAGATCTAGTGGATGATTTTTATTTATCATTGATAAGTGCTAGCGCTAGTTAGCATAGCCACATAGCTACATGTCGTAGCTGTAGCTGTAGCTGTGTACCAAAACACACGTCGACATACTGACAAATAAAACAACAAGAAACACTAAATCTGTGACCAATGGTTCAGAAAGGTCCTGCTGCAGGCGCCTCTCCCTCAGGATCAGATGCTGGATCAGATTCAGAGGGTTGAAGTAACGTGATCTCTGAGCAGCCGTGTATATTCAGCCAACATGTAAACATTAGATCAACGTGCCGGAGAGCCGAGGGCACACCCACTTCCTGAGGGGGCGTGGTCAGAGAGAAAACAGCCTGTTCTGAGGAGGACTGAAGAAGAGGGTTTACAGGCAGACCAAAATCTGATTTCAAAGTGTTTTTTTGAGCATAAACTTTAAAGACATGTTTTGGGGACCTCTCAGACCAATATATATGTTGATGAAAAAAGCGTGATATGTCACCTTTAAGGGATTAAAGTGTACCAAAATACTACAGCAAGACAGTTTTAACTAGACCAGTGTGTTTTTCTTTTTTTTTACGTTGACATGTTTCAACTTCAAACTTCCTTGAGTCTTCTTCAGAAGAGTCACGTTGTTGTTGTGACGTCTCTGTCAGCTGATTTGTAGAGGTTTCGTTGTCCTACCTGGTATCGCAGGATGACCACACCCCCTGTTGCCTGACAGTCTTAGGACAGCATCCCTGGGCCCGCTTCCTGATCTCTACAGTCTCTCTTATCCAACGCTGGTATCTGTAGCTCTCAGAGTGGATCACCTTGGCCTTGTCCCAGTCCATGGTTTGATTTCCCCTCTTGCAGTCGTCTGAAATGGCTGATTTGAGATTTTCTTGGTCTGCTTTTTGCTTTATCACACATGTGCTTGTTCCAAATGTTTCTTTCTCACACTCTTCTCTATGTTCATTTTTCCCTGTGCCAAAATATGGTGCCGATGGAGTCCTACAACGATGTGAATGCTGGACCCTGGATCCCACTTTGCAGAAATCATGGATGTGGATGGATGCTACACCACAGTGCTGGCCAATGCTTAACATCAACCAGGATGCTCATGTCAGCATGGAGGAGCTTTGTGAGGGGGCTGCCAAGAGTGAGGGAGAAAATGGCATCCAGGAGGAAGAGGCCGGCCGGGCATTACTAGAAACACCGAGAGCAATCAGCCTGCAAACTGCTGCTGTGTGAGCCAACACATGGGCTTCAAGCACAGGGATGACGTGCATCAACACACCTGAGAGATGCTGGTGCATGCAAGAGGACTGGATGCACCTGAGTTAGGATGCTATTGTTAGAGAGTTGCATGAACTGCTGGGAGGGATTATTATCTGATGGTTCTGTGCTTCCAAATTCACCCCTGTATTATATTTTCAACAAGTTACCTCTTTGAGTCACATGAGAAATCCAAACCAAGACACACCCAGGCCCCCAAAAAACTCTTTAAACTGCAGAGAATCCACCTGAGAAGACGGGAGGAGTCTCAGTGATTTGTAAGGTCAGAGAGGAAAGACTGGAGATGCCTCGCTGTCTGAAAGCATTTGTTGACGAAAGGTTGCATTTATCAACTAACTGGAGTGTGAAATATCACTCTTTGATGGGTCAAATCACACAGGAGTGGTTTCTTCCTTCAGTCACACTCAGTGTGGGTCCAGAAACTCCCGCCGAGCTCCGGGAGGAGAGATGAAAACCAATCGCTAATTACTGTGACCTCCAACATCCACAGAGACAGACACGCTCCAGCTGATGAATCCTTTTCTCTTTCCCATAAAGACTCAAATCATTCTAACATTTTGTATTCTTTCTTTTAGTTTTGACACTAAGACATGAACTTTATGCTTTTTAAATCAGATTACAGGAACAAAAGTTATAAATAGGGATGCACCGATCCTGCTTTTTAGGTCCTGATACCGATATCAATACCTGGGCTTTGGTATCTGCCGATCAAATCCTGGTATTGATTTAACAATCTCTCTTCCTTAATGTGAGGATAGAATCATGTTTTGGTAACTTCAGGCTTTTCTGACTTGAAGGTGAACTGTACCTGGGTTCCAAGTGCTAAACCAGAGACTGGAATCCCTTCATTTCAAGGATCCAGATCAATTAAATCCAAAAGCACTTTGAATCCATTTGTGATGGAATTCAGCAACAAACTGGACACTGGACACAGAAGACTCAGGAGACTCTGACGGCTTACGTTGAAATAGTTTATGTAGAACTTGGCCAAGGAGAAATAACATAACAGTACACAGGCAGGAGAGTGCAGTGCAATGCCAAGTCAGTTCTGACAGACAAAACCCTTGGCATGGTATTTATTCCCTCTGAAGACGACACTAAAGTTAGATAACCATGTTTGGACAATAGGAACACAACAAGTAGGAAGAAGACCTGTGCTCTAGTTCTGGAGACGGTAAGTCGGCCATAACACACAGATAAAGACGGGAGCAGGGGGAGAGACCTTGACTACTACCCTGACACTATCTCGCCCGTCACAGACGACATAGGAATCAAGTTACTTTAACTTGACATTTAGACTGAAAGAATACAATAGTTAAACATTCTTATATACATATATATAAGACTGATGAAAAATCCACGACACCATTAATAGAAGGTTTCTTGCTTCTTTGCTGTAGGCTGCTGCTGACGTAAACTTCCTCCTTTGGGCTCCCATTATATATATTTTTCTCTTTTTCTCTTGTCTGCATATATATTTCTGGTTTGTGTCATGTTTGTCACAAACTGTCAAATATTAATGCAATTTATTCTTGCAGCAAAAGAAAAGAAAGAAAACCTTTTTCTTCTGTGCTTGTGACTGTGTGCATGCAACCATCACCATCCCTCTTAGAACTCTGGCCTATCTTTTATTGACAGCTAATATCATGTTCTGTAAAAGAGGGCGTGCACACCTAGGTGGGCCAAAAACTAAAAAATAAGAGAAAGTGAAAGAAAGATTACATAAGGATATACAAAGGGACAGGGAGAGAGAAGGAGAGAGAGACCTAACACACTTAGATGGAGAGGGACCATCTCACCATGATGCCAAAAAAAAAATCTGTGCGGTGATACTAATGATTAAGAAACCCTTAGTGTCCACAATCATTACTGAAGCTTGGGTTGCAGAGGGTTGCCGCCGTGCTGTGTTCTATTTGTGTAACAAGACCACCACTGGTGCAGATGAAACCACTTGGGTCAGATCAGCCGAGCGGTACGGCCCGGCACCCGGGCCGCGAGAGCAGTCAGACCGAAGGACCCAACCCGCCGCGGGAGACCCAGGCCAGGGGACGAGCCAAGGACCCAGACCGGAAGCAAGCAGGTACCACCGGAGCACCCAGGGCGACCCCCAGGTCACCCAGTAGGAGGAAAGGGGGGCGAGGGGGGAGAGATCCCGCAGCCCCCCCAAGGGACACCCCCACAACACTGCCCCCACAGCCCCCCAAGACGGAGCCAAAGGAGCCACCAGGGCCGAGGGGGCCCGGCACCAGGAGCAGACAGCCAGGCAGACGGGCAGGACCAGGACCAGAGCCCGCCAATTATCCCATTATATTTTTAAGCGTGACCGCCATCCATCGAAACATTAGCGCTGCACATGTTGCAAGTTCCCGGTGGAGTTGTTAGCAAAAGAAGCGTGACATGCAGCTAATCTGCAGAGCCTCTGGAGTTCTCCTCCATCATGCTCCAGACCGGCCGGCGCTGAAGACGTAGGAGACGCACATGGCTGTTGTAAACACAGAGAAGCATAGAACTGAGGTGAATAGATCTGCCATATGGATCGGCACTATATATCGGCCCTTTGTCACCGATATCCGATCTAGCTTTTTGAGTCCGATCTAGCCGATATCCGACACCAGGATCAGATCGGTGCATCCCTAGTTATAAATATAATAAAGGAGAGAAACAGTAAAAAGCAGTCCCTCCAGGAAGTTGCGATTTCACGATCGCAACTATCAACGCAAATTCAACCAATCAGCGCGATTTTTTTCGCGGCCTTGCAATTTTATACAATCACCGCAACTTTCCTGCAAATTTGACCAATTACCTTAATCTCAGCCCCTGTACGTCATCGGTTTCATCATCAACTGACTTCCTTGTAACATAAACGTAAGTCCTCACTTGATCAGCACTTTTCAACAACAAAACACGCACAGAGAACGAGTGAAGAGAGAGGACAGCAGGCAGGACAAGTCACCATGACAACATTGTTATTTATAGATACTAGAGTTATTGGGGGCGGCAGTAGCTCAGTCCATAGGGACTTGGCTTGGGAAACGAAGGGTCGCCGGTTCGAGTCCCAGTATGGACGAAGTTTGGCAAGTGGACTGGTGGCTGGAGAGGTGCTGGTTCACCTGCCTGGGCACTGCCGAGGTGCCCTTGAGCAAGGCACCGAACCCCCAACTGCTCTGGGTGCGCTGGTTGACGGCAGCATCCTCACTCTGACATCTCTCCCTAAGCATGTCCACTGCATGTGTGTGCATGATTGTATGTATACACCAAAAAAACTGTATGTGTAGCATGTCCAAAATAGCATGAGTGAAAAAATTTCCCCCCTGGGGATCAATAAAGTACCTTTCTTTCTTTCTTCTATTATCTGAAGGGCTCAGTGTTAGCTTGGTCTCTACCTGCAGCAGGTGTGCTTTATGAACCAGCTCTCCTCACCTCCATGCATCTGTCTCATCTTCATTGAGGATTTTTACCCCCCGGTGTGCGACAGGTGCTGCTGGTCTTAAATCTCATTAATGAATTCTTTGTAAAGCATAAAAAGTCCTCACTTTAGATCAGCTCACAAAACCATGAACAAGCAGCTTATAAGTCCTTTGTGACTACCTTAATTAATCATAATTTGCTATGTAATAAGGTGTTCACTAACCCTTACTAAATGTTAGAATCATAACCTGTAAATGTGTTTATAACTGCTTTATAATGACCATAATAGCTCATTTGTATTTGGTGAATCCATCATTTATAAAGTATGAACAAAGAGTTAGTTAACACATTATAGAGAGTCATATTCATGAATAATAAAACATTTATAACTGTGTTTGTACATGATATATAAATGAGTATTAATGTATGAACAATGCTTTACAGATGATGAGTTAAGTATTAATTAATGCTTAAAAGTGTGTAGTTAATGTAAAGTGTTACCGATGTCTTTCCTTAGTTGATCACACACATTCCCTCGCCCCACAATCTGACATGAATCACTGAGGTGTCATTCCAGGAGGAAGAGGCCGGACGGGCATTGCTAGAGACACCCAGAGCGATGCCACTAACTGGGTTCAGGTAGGCTTCACTTGAGTTAATTCCTCCTCAAGTCACTGGTCTATCCATCAAACCCTCACTTCCACACACCCGACCATCAATCTACCCATCGGCCCAACATTTGACCCTCCATCAGAACACTGAAGCAGAAACAAGTGACTGTGGCAGGCGCTGGAGATGAAGTTTATTGGGGCGAATGAATAATTTGAATACTGTGAAATAAATCCAGACTGACTCGTGCATTAACTGTTGGATTGACGGATTCATCTCTTCGTGCTAGAGCTTCGTTATGGATTGTCTTTGGGCACAAAACCGCTGGCCGTTCCATGAGTGAGGGAGTGAGGGAGTCAGTGAGGGGAGTGTAAAGATGATCCTACAAATGAAGCTGCAGTTTTGTGCAAACACAGACTTCAAACCCGGACCCCAAACATGAGAAAGTGATTTTAACTGAGCTAGCTGTGATGAAGAAAAAGTCTGTGTGCAGCAGAAAGCAGGAGGGCTAAATAGTCTCTTCACAGGCCAATGTTTTTCAATTGCTCCATCAGCCGGCTGAGCGTTGGGGCGAAGGTGATGGGACCAAATAAAAAGCCGACTCATGACTCTCAAAATGAAAATGATCTGGCCCCGTAATGAAGAAGTGGAAGATAAACACATCTCCTGCAGAGCTCTGACTCTTTGCTCTGTGTTATGTACCTGGAATGAGGACAGAGACCTTTTGGTAGAGCGTCTGAGGCTGCAGAGAGGAGCAGTCTGCCTCCTGACCGCAGGGCTTACTTTGCTTTATGTCTCTTATCTGACCGGGGCGTCGCACATTACAGAACGAGAAAATGATCCACAGTTAGAAATCATTTCTCTTCCCTGCAGGTGAGGACACCACAGACAACACTGACACAATAAAGACTATTCATCAAAGAGTTCAGAGTACAATGAGGTTTAAAAAGCACAATCACACACCTCCAGGGACTGAGCCGTTTCATTTGCTCCCATAATAACCTCATGTAACATTTTTCCTCCTCTGAATATTCAACTGTTCTCACTTCAAGGGTTTTATTATATCTGTGAAGCCCGCTGTGATTTAGTTCTGTGTCTAAAACACTTGACATCAGAAAAAGAACCATTCATCTGCACATCCATTCATGCATTCATGCACTCATGCATTCAGCCGACATGTATGCATTCGCTCAGGTCACTTCACTCTTTAGTGTTCATGGACCTGGAACAAAACCAAAGAAGTGTCGGTCTAGACGGTCTCATATCTGCTGCTACAGTAATCTCATCAAACACACACGGCCTGGGAGTCACTGAAAACACACGGTAAGACGGTCTGCAGTGTGAGATGTGAGGGGCTTCATACAGCAGGTTTGTCTTTAGTCTGCAAATATGCATCAGAGAGTTTTCAGGGCAGCCACGTTGATTAACCTCTACCTGTTGAACCAATAGACCAGGGGTGTCCAAAGTACAGCCCGGGGGCCAATCGCAGCCCAAGGTCCATTTATTTATGGCCCCAAGCTTCCATCTTAAATTGTGTTATTTATAGCACAGAAATTAATCACATGCTGTATCATCTTTACATTTGCAGTTTCTTTCAAGCGCACAAACAAAACTAAAGTCAATCCAGAAACGTCTCAAAAAGCTTCACATGGACTACTTTTATAAAAGCCAAAGCTCTGGGGATTCTGCAAGATGACAATAAAGAAGAAACACAAGAACTCTATGGAGAGAATATTGTGTCTTTAATATGCAATCAAAAATACTGGATTTGAGAACAAAAAACAATTTTGCAAACAAAATTATGATTTGAAAAATATGAAATAATGCTATGAATAAAGGAAATATATTTGTGATTAAAAATGTATCTTTATAAATCCACTCTTTTTTTGTTACAAACAAAATTATTATTCTCACGAACCACAGATTCGTTTGCGTTTTCATTTTTTGCGTTTTCAGTTTTTGCATTTGCGTTTCCAGTTTTTGCATTTGCGTTTTCAGTTTTTGCATTTGCGTTTTCAGTTTTTGCGTTTGCGTTTTCAGTTTTTGCATTTGCGTTTCTACATAACTGTCATGGGCGGGACCTCCCCTGAGAGATGCAAGAAGCCTCCTGATTGGTCAGTCTCACTCAGAGAGACGGTGTGACAACTTCCGCCCCAACAAGTTGTTGCCGCGAAGGGAGACATATCAACATGGAGAAACAGGTACGTTTTGCGTAACATACCTGTCTATTTTCTGTCTTATTGGTGCTATTAAGGTTACACTTGTCGTTCGTTCTTCCAGTGTTTTTTTCCTCTAACCGTTTTAGACGGCGGTATCAGACATTAACACCTAACACGCTTCAAATGAATGTTTTTATCATGATGAGAAAATGTTCTTGATGAACACTAAAAGTTCAGAAGACACAAAAGAGGACACAAGACAAGATCAAAATTATGAAATTGTGCAGAAAAGGCAAAATTAGGTGAATAAAAAATGTTCAGAACTCAAGATAATAATTATTTTGTTATAAAATGTTGTCTGCTGGTCAGAAAAGTCTAAAAAATAACATGAAAAAGAAGTGTGATGAAATCCAGATCGTGATCCTGCCATAGAAAAATAATAATACAAGATTTTTCCCACATTGCCCGACCCTTTTCCTCCAGAAGAAGATTAAGTTTACGTGACTTGAAGAGAACTGAGGACTACCTAGTTACTGATTTATTGAGAAAATGTTTAAAATAATTGTTATTAAGTAGAGATTTCATCTATAACTTTTATGATTCCTAAGTCTCAGTAGGAGCCACTGACCCTGAGGTATTCTGACAACATCAAATGTGGCCCTCTTTGAAAAAAGTTTGGACACCCCTGCAATAGACTGTAAATAAAAATGGACAGCATTGCTCCGCCTGTTCTCGTTGTACGGTTTTGAAGCCAAAAAACCCTGTTCCAATGCGCAGCCATTGTGCAGCCATAGTCTGCGTGAAGGCTCCACTACACCAAGTTTTTCTAATGTCTCTGTCAGAAAGGGGCCGCTACATTTTGCCCGGTGCAACTTGCAACCGTCATTTAAAAGTGCGAGGCAGCATCCTCATCCTCAGAGTCAGATGATGTTTGCATGATGAACACATGATGTTTTTATTTTTAACTGCAACACTTAAACGACGTGTTGGCGGCCTTTTATTAAAATCAGTCCAGTGCAGCAGAAAAGAGAACCGCCAAAACGGCACAATAAGATAAAGGGACTAAATAAACATTCCGCAGAGTGCGTCTCTTTTATTCTCTACAGGTGAGGTCGTCCCGGTGACACCTGTGTCCGAAAATAAAACACAACGGATAATAACCGTGATAATCGTGAAACCGTGATTATTTCTCTCACAATAATCGTACCACCAAAATCTCTAATCGTTGCATCCCTAGTTAGGAGCCAGAGTGAGGCAGCAACATGCAGGTTCCTCTCGGGCTGCAGTGTGAGAATGCATGTGAAGTACAGTCATGGCCAAAAGTTTTGAGAATGACACAACTATTAATTTTCACAAAGTCTGCTGCTTCAGTTTTTATAATGGCAATTTGCATATACTCCAGAATGTTATGAGGAGTGATCAGCTCAACTGCAATTAATTGCAAAGTCCCTCTTTGCCTTGAAAATGAACTTTATCACCAAAAACACATTTCCACTGCATTTCAGCCCTGCCACAAAAGGACCAGCTAACATCATTTCAATGACACACAGGTGTCACACACATTAACACAGGTGTGGGTGTTGATGAGGACAAGGCTGGCGATCAATCTGTCATGATTGAGTGACTGGACACTTTAAAGGGAAGATGGTGCATGACACCATTGTTCCTCATCTGTTAGCCATGGTTACCTGCAAGGAAACACGTGCAGCCATCATTGCATTGCACAAAAAGGGCCTAACAGGGAAGTTTATAGCAGCGAGTAAGATTGCACCTCAGTCAACCGTCTATCCAATTATCAAGAACTTCAAGGAGAGAGGTTCAATTGTTGCCAAACAGGCTCCAGGGCGCCCAAGAAAGTCCAGCAAGCGCCAGGACCGTCTCCGGAAGGTGTTACAGCTGCGGGATCGGGTCACCACCAGTGCAGAGCTTGCTCAGGAATGGCAGCAGGCAGGTGTGACTGCATCTGCACGCACAGTGAGGCGAAGACTTTTGGAGGAAGGCCTGGTGTCAAGGAGGGCAGCAAAGAAGCCACTTCTCTCCAGTAAAAACATCAGGGACAGACTGATATTCTGCAGAAGGTACAGGGACTGGACTGCTGAGGACTGGGGTAAAGTCATTTTCTCTGATGAATCCCCTTTCCCATTGTTTGGGGCATCTGGAGGAAGGCTTGTTCGGAGAAGACGAGGTGAGCGCTACCATCAGTCCTGTCTCTTGCCAACAGTGAAGCATCCTGAGACCATTCATGTGTGGGGTTGCTTTTCGGTCAAGGGAGTGGGCTCTCTCACAATCTTGCCTAAAAACACAGCCATGAATAAAGAATGGTACCAGAACGTCCTCCGAGAGCAACTTCTCCCAACCATCCAAGGGCAGTTTGGTGATGAAGAATGCCTTTTCCAGCATGATGGAGCACCTTGCCATAAAGCAAAAGTCATAACAAAATGGCTCGGGGAACAAAACATTAAGATTTTGGGCCCTTGGCCAGGAAACTCCCCAGATCTTAATCCCATTGAGAACTTGTGGTCAATCCTCAAGAGGCGGGTGGACAATCAAAAACCCACAAATTCTGACAAACTCCAAGCATTGATTATGCAATAATGGACTGCCATCAGTCAGGATTTGGTCCAGAAGTTGATTGACAGCATGCCAGGGAGAATTTCAGAGGTCTCGAAAAAGAAGGGTCAACACTGCAAATATTGACTTATTGCATGAATTCTGTGTAATTCTCAATAAAAGCTTTTGATACTTATGAAATGCTTCTAATTGTATTTCATTATACCATAGAAACATCTGACAAAAACACCTAAAAACCCTGAAGCAGCAGACTTTGTGAAAATGTAATATTTGTGTCATTCTCAAAACTTTTGGCCATGACTGTATGTTAGTTAATACTGATGGGCACTTAGCACAGCAGCGTTTGCCATCAGTGTATGAATGTGGTGTGAATGGATGAAGTAAAAGCGTCATAATGATACAGATCGTTTACCCTTTACAGTTTGATGTTAGCTTCATTCTTCTTCTGTTACAATGTTCCAATGTCATTTAGCAGACGCTTTTATCCAAAGCGACGTACATACGAGAACAAGAACAACACAAGCAAAGATCTAGACAAGAGGAAACAAGATCAGTAAGAGGAACAAAGTGCTTCAAGTCCATTTGGGTGCAGGTACTGCCAAGCAGTGTAAAGGCAAAGCACAAAAATAAGTAAGGAAATGTTAGCATTTAAAATCTCAGGACATCTAATGGATCAATGACAGCTCTGCACATGTCTAGTTTTCAAGAGATGAAGGTTATCCACGGTACTATGACATTGACTGTAATATAAACACAGCTCCATGAATGAAGAGTCAGGATCCTGTGCAGATGTTCATGTCGGAGCCTCCCTCCCTTTACATAAACATGAACCTACATCTCTTTACACTCTTCCGACCTGCATGCTGTGGTATCCATATGTTAGTGCTATGAGATGATGATAATATATGAAATTGTTTACATCCTGTGATTTGCATTTGTGCCTGAAACATCCCCCCCCCCCCCCCCCCCCCCTCTCTCTCTCTCTCTCTGATCCACCTGTGCTCACATGCATGAAAAGCAGACGGTGCAGAGGGACGACCTCCACGGCCATCTGTGAATCTGTGGCAGCGTGCCACCCGGCTAACACTGATCCATCCACTCCTCCACTGTTTATTCATGCACATTGATTATTGTGTAAATATTTATTTCTTCTTCATTTTCTGCACATGTTTGTGTTGTTTCTTTAATCAGACCGACTTCAGATACGACTTGTTTGTGTTCTGTGTTGGCGGTTGTGTCAGCAGGTCAGTGCAAGAGGGAAATAAAGGCGAGTCAAATTTATTTATAAAGCACATTTAAAAAAACAGCAGAATCTGACCAAAGTGCACAATACATAAAAAACACAACGTGAGACCAAACAAGCAATCATTTCAAAAGAGACAAACAAACGATAAGGAGAACACAGCATTGAAATGAGAACCTATTCAGGGCGAGAGGACTCAAATGTTAAAATATAAAAGTGTGTTTTGAGGTGAGTCTTAAAGGTGACATATTCTGCTCTTTTTCATCAACATATATTGGTCTAAGAGGTCCCCACAACATGTCTTTAAAGTTTATGCTCAAAAAACACTTTGAAATCAGATTCTGGTCTGCCTGTAAACCCCTCTTTTTCAGCCCTGCTCAGAACAGGCTGTTTTCTGTGTCTGTGCCTTTAAATGAGAATGAGCTCTCTGACCACGCCCCCTCAGGAAGTGGGTGTGGCCTCGGCTGTCCAGCACGTTGATCTAATGTTTACATGTTGGCTGAATATACACGGCTGCTCACAGACCCGCGTTACTTCAACCCTCTGAATCTGATCCAGAATCTGATCCTGACGGAGAGGCGCCTGCAGCAGGACCTTTCTGAACCATTGGTCACAGATTTAGTGTTTCTTGTTGTTTTATTTGTCAGCATGCCGACGTGTGTCTTGGTACACAGCTACAGACATGTAGCTATGTAGCTATGCTAACTAGCGCTAGCACTTTTCCATGAAAACTAAAAATCATCCACTAGATCTTCAAATCTGCAGACGTGGGGAGTCAAAGCGACCTTTGTGTTTATTAAGACAGCCTACAACTAGCATGCCTCCCTCCTAAGCTCCTTGTTAGCACACACGTGTGCAGGGAATGAAAAAAGGAGGAGGGGTTGAGTTGTATTTTATACAGTCTATGGGCTGAACAAGCTCCGAGCTCTGACTTCCTGACTTCTGTCTTTCCCAAGAAGTCAGAGCTCGGAGCTGGTTTCAGCACACATTTACAGAAAGGTGGAGAAATCAGAACAGGGGCAGAATGGATTATTTTCATTCTCAGGGGGGATTGTAGACAGGGACACAGATTTCAGGTAGAGAACCATTAAAAAGTCAATTTTGCATGATATGTCACCTTTTAAGATTACGAGTTTTTGCCCAAATAAGGGCATGACTGACTTGACGTGGCTTCAAAACAGCGCTCAGGAACAGATGGGTGACATCACAGATACTACGTCCATTATCTTTACAGTCTATGGTCCAAACGACCCGTCCAAGGAGGGCAACCACCCCTGTTTTCAAAAGATCCAAGCATCCTTAAAAAGTCAAACTGATCACTACAACCTACAACTAGCATGCCTCCCTCCTAAGCTCCTTGTTAGCACACGTGTGTGCAGGGAATGAAAAACGGAGGAGGGGTTGAGTTGTATTTTATACAGTCTATGGGCTGAACAAGCTCCGAGCTCTGACTTCCTGTTACAGACCGGATGGCGTTGTGACGTATGAAAAACACTGAAAACTGAAACGGCTGGTTTCACACACATTTACAGAAAGGTGGAGAAATCAGAACAGGGGCAGGATGGATTCTTTTACTTTTCGGGGGGGTTTCTAGACATGCCAGGGACACAGATTTCAGGGAGAGAACCATTAAAAAGTACATTTTGTTTGATATGTCACCTTTAAAGATGCAGACTTGCTGCAAACATGTTGATTCTGCTGTGAAGTTTGGAGTTTTAATATGAATCAAAGAGAGGTTTACCTGGATGTTGCCTCAGGTGGAACTACACTGGAGGTTGCAGCTCAACTGCCAGGCCACACCCCAGCTCAGAGCATGGTTACCTTGTAATTGGCAAGACTAAGCAGCAAACTCCAGTCCAGTCACAGAAGCCAATGGAGGAGCGACAAAGACTGCAGTTCCTTAAGTGTCAACTTGAGGCTTACTACAAAGGTCAAGGACTTCCCATTAGGTCTCATGTTACAAAGCCCAGTTTTACAGCTGAATTCTACATGTTTACAGGGGGGCCCTGATTGAGGAGGGGAGGCTGACGCGGGGCCTTTACACTAAAAGCACTGTCGCCCTTCAGTTTATATTTTGACCGTGGAACTGCCAGGAGACCCACGTTAGAAGACCTCAGAGGCCTGGAGGTTTTGTAAGGGCTCACTCAGGAGGTCAGTTATATAGGGAGGGGCCAGACCATTCAGAGCTTTAAAAACAAAAAGCAAAATCTTAAAATTAATTCTAAAGTGAATTGGAAGCCAGTGGAGGGAAGCCAAGACGGGGCTGATGTGATCCCTCTTCCTGGAACCAATCAGAAGCCTGGCTGCAGTGTTTTGGACCAACTGCAGGCGGGACAAGACCGACTGACTGAGTCCAGAATATAAGGAGTTACAATAGTCAAGGCGGGACGAAATGAAAGCATGGATTAGGGGAGAACAGGGTTGGTTGTCCCACGGGTTGGTTGGCACACTCGTTATATCTCGCCACCAGAGGGCGCTGTCTGTCAAATTGGGGTATGGACATTTCCAGAATTAGGATCAGAGCTCACCTACATAGTCTTCTCTGGAGTAAGACAGCTGAACTTGAGGTGAGAGGACTTTTGTGTTTTTCATGTCAAATATTCAGCTCCTCAGTATTTTTCTTCTAGGCTTTTAAACGATGGGTTTATAACAAAACAAGTGTTACCCTTACAAAGTGTGAGGGGAAAGCTAGAGTTTAGATTTTTATTAGCTAGCTAAGTAGTTGCTAGATGGTTGTTAGCCTTGATGCTAGCAAAAAATTCCAGTTGGGGTTGGTCGTCACATTCTCTTTGAGTTGGAGTGCGCAGACCCTATATTTGCCATCACTGTAACTCAGACAGTTGTCACAATGTGTCAGAGTGTCTCTGATAGTTTATTGCCTCTTTGTTACAATGAGTTGGAAAATGAGAGGGATACACATTTCAAGCCAACACCTTAAAGGTGACATATCATGCAAAATTGACTTTTTAATGGTTCTCTACCTGAAATATGTGTCCCTGTCTACAAACCCCCCGAGAATGAAAAGAATCCATCCTGCCCCTGTTCTGATTTCTCCACCTTTCTGTAAATGTGTGCTGAAACCAGCCGTTTCACTTTTCAGTGTTTTTCATACGTCACAACGCCATCCGGTCTGTAACAGGAAGTCAGAGCTCGGAGCTTGTTCAGCCCATAGACTGTATAAAATACAACTCAACCCCTCCTCTGTTTTTCATTCCCTGCACACATGTGTGCTAACAAGGAGCTTAGGAGGGAGGCATGCTAGTTGTAGGCTGTCTTAATAAACACAAAGGTCGGTTTGACTCCCCACGTCTGCAGATTTGAAGATCTAGTGGATGATTTTTATTTATCATGGATAAGTGCTAGCGCTAATTGGCATAGCCACATAGCTACATGTTCATAGCTGTAGCTGTAGCTGTGTACCAAGACACACGTCGACATACTGACAAATAAAACAACAAGAAACACTAAATCTGTGACCAATCCTTCATAAAAGGTCCTGCTGCCTTTCTGGCAGAGGTCGGTTTTACTCCCCACGTCTGCAGATTTGAAGATCTAGTGGATGATTTTTATTTATCATGGATAAGTGCTAGCGCTAGTTAGCATAGCCACATAGCTACATGTTCGTAGCTGTGTACCAAGACACACGTCGACATACTGATAAATAAAACAACAAGAAACACTAAATCTGTGACCAATGGTTCAGAAAGGTCCTGCTGCAGGCGCCTCTCCGTTAGGATCAGATTCA
The DNA here is from genome assembly GCF_009762535.1 of Notolabrus celidotus. NCBI lineage: Eukaryota > Metazoa > Chordata > Actinopteri > Labriformes > Labridae > Notolabrus > Notolabrus celidotus. The sequence goes on from NC_048279.1 coordinate 35,729,416, forward strand.
GAGGGTTGAAGTAACGTGGGTCTGTGAGCAGCCGTGTATATACAGCCAACATGTAAACATTAGATCAACGTGCTGGAGAGCCGAGGCCACACCCACTTCATGAGGGGGCGTGGTCAGAGAGAAAACAGACTGTTCTGATGAGGAATGAAGAAGAGGACTTTTCAGGCAGACCAAAATCTGATTTCAAAGTGATTTTTTGAGCATAAACTTTAAAGACATGTTTTGGGGACCTCTTAGACCAATATATATTGATGAAAAAAGCGTGATATGTCCCCTTTAAGCTTCAATTTAATGTAGGAATTACTATTGAAAGATGTTTTGATGATGAGCAATCATTAAAACAGTAAAATGTGTGACAACTAACCCCGTTCTCCCCTACTGCTGTATTTCAAGGTGGATTTGAGAAAGAACTGGTTTTAACTTTGAGATTTTTCAGAGCTGAGAGAAACTGTTTTATACCACTGATTTTACCTGTGAGTCAAAGGTGAGGGCTGAATCTAAAATAAAAGAAATAAATAAAGGCATCTGTATCCAAGCTAACCCTGTTATCGTGTGTGTGCGTGCGTGTGTGTGTGTGCGCTCAGTTCATATCTGACAAACCTCGGCTTCTTCACTTTTCTTTTATCACCACAGGACTTTTTTTGGTTTCGGGTTATTTTGTGCCTCAAACACCGGGAGCTTTCGGAGCTAAATCCAGGATGACATTTGATGCCTGGTTTAACATAAAAGAAAAACAAGCGTCTCTGCAACTCCAAGTATAAAAATACAGATGTACTCCTCGACTGAAGCCTTCGCTCTAAACTCCTACAAGAGAACGTCTATGCAAAACAGGGAGGAAATCAAACAGGCAAATGTTTACATCCATCACATCACGCATTACGTATTCCCCGTCCTCCCCTCCTCACACTGCCGTATGATACATGCAGCACTTCATCAGATCAAAATGCCCCCACAAGCTTGAGAAATGAGAATGTATTGCCAGTGTTGCCTTGGGCATAACCTCAAGGTTTCCCAGAACTCAATCAGCGCGATGGAACAAGCTGGGTGAGTGGCGTTTGCTTTTATCAGCGCAGACAGCACAGTTTATAGTAAGTGAAATATATGAAGTCATCAGCCGGCTGTGCACTGAGAGGCTCTTTGTGCTGCGAGAGGCTGACACGTTATAATTATCATTGCACCCAGTGGTTTTAGGAGACTAATATTAAACACAGGTCTAATGAAAACAAAGGACGGTGATGATGATCTGAGAGTGTGAGAATGTGCTCCAGTCAGGTTTCATCTCATGTGCAACTGTCTGCAAGTTTAAACCATAGACTGTATAATAATGGACGTAGTATCCGTGACGTCACCCATCTGTTTCTGAAGCTCTGTTTTGAGGCCAATTGTCGGCGGCGGCCATATTGCTGCTGTGGAGCCAGTGTGACGTAAAGAGGCGGGCTTTGAGCCTCCTCGCCAACAGCTACAGCAGGGGTGTCAAACATGAGGCCCGCGGGCCAAAACCGGCCCGCCAGAGGTTCCAATCCGGCCCGCAGAAGACTTTGCAAAGTGAAAAGATTACAGAGAAGACATTAACTGCAATTTTTCAACAAAAGTAACTACTATTTCAGATTTGTCCTCTGGGGGTTGCATACATCATAGTGCTGACAGAGCAAACCAGAACCTGAACAGTGCTCTTTTTCCAGGACATTTGTTCTCAAAGTGAGAAAATAGATGACTTGCTGTTTGCATAATCCGGTTGAGATTCATGAAGACTTTTTAGAGCACGATAAGATGATCCACTAACTACTAACACTAGCACTACACCGCTGCATACAACACTGTCCAGCAAGCTAACTGTTCATGCTGGAACTGAGGAGTCCAAAATAATCA
>NC_048279.1:35865749-35880749 GCF_009762535.1 Notolabrus celidotus
CTGTGTCCTGAAGGTGGGTGGATCTGAGTGGTATTGGCCCCCCCTTTGAAAACTGGTCCTCCCCCAGGTGCCGGTGAAAAGTTCCAGAGTTGATGGAAGGAGAAATGAAGAGTGGAGTTTAGCTCAGCACTTGGTATTCAGCGAGGATTAGAGGTAGCTAATGCTGACCTTTAAAAGTCAGAAGCACTCCAGTTATGAGTCACTCTGCTCTTTTTCTTTATGTGGTCCCCGACCTTGATGTATCATTCAGCCTAATAAAGCTGGAGTTGTGATGGGAGGCCGACGGAGGTCTGACACATCTGAGGAAATAAAAAAAAAGGAGGAGAAATAAAGGCTGTTAACATTTTCTTTTTTATCTGACTGGAGTTTGAACATCAGTGGAGCTGTCGGGTCTTTAAAGTCGGTGCTGTTGCGCTGATTGTGGAGAACACGGACGGATCTCTTTGGCTTTGCTCGTTAAGTTAAAAATACGTCGGCTCTTAATGTCAAAACAAACACAACGCAGAGTTTCACAAACACGGTAATATTTCACTACACACGGTGACATTTCACAACAAAAAAGACGGCGTACACAACGTGACATTTTACAAAGTTTGAGGACATTTGAAAAGAACAACATTCATCAAAACAACATTTCACTGAACAACGAAACTTTCCACTAAACACACGACATTTACAAAAACTTCATTTCAGGTCACAGAGAGGAAGGTTTCTTTTTTGCAACATGTGAGAAAAGACACTCGTCGTAGAAGAGGCCGTACATGCAGGACCCCTCTCCCCCCCTTCCCCCCCATCTCTCACTTTAACACTCCCTGTCCCATTAAAGTTACTAACCATAGACCTTCCTGGAGTCCCTGAGCTCCCTTGTCTCGTAGGTTCCTCTGGATCTCTGCTGTAGATTCCTTTTTTGGGTCTGTTATTCATCCTTTCTTTTCTTCTGTTTTCATCTCTTCTTTCTCTCTGTTCTTTCATTCCTTTTTCCTTTAATTCCTTTCTTTCTTCCTTTCTTTCTCTCTTTGTTTTCTTCCTTTCTTTCTCTCTTTTCTTCTTCCTTTCTTTCTCTCTTTGTTTTCTTCCTTTCTTTTCTTCTTCCATTCTTTCTCTCTTCGTTCTTTCTTCCTTTCTTTCTCTCTTCGTTCTTTCTTCCTTTCTTTCTCTCTTTTCTTCTTCCTTTCTTTCTCTCTTTGTTTTCTTCCTTTCTTTCTCTCTTCGTTCTTTCTTCCTTTCTTTCTCTCTTTTCTTCTTCCTTCTTTCTCTCTTTGTTTTCTTCCTTCTTTTCTTCTCCATTCTTTCTCTCTTCGTTCTTTCTTCCTTTCTTTCTCTCTTCGTTCTTTCTTCCTTTCTTTCTCTCTTTTCTTCTTCCTTTCTTTCTCTCTTTGTTTTCTTCCTTTCTTTTCTTCTTCCATTCTTTCTCTCTTCGTTCTTTCTTCCTTTCTTTCTCTCTTCGTTCTTTCTTCCTTTCGTTCTCTCTTTTCTTTCTTCCTTTCTTTCTCTCTTTTCTTCTCCCTTTCTTTCTCTCTTCGTTCTTTCTTCCTTTCTTTTCTTCTTTCTTTCTTTCTCTCTTTTCTTTCTTCCTTTCTTTCTCTCTTTTCTTCTTCCTTTCTTTCTGTTCTTTCTTCCTTTCTTTTCTTTCTTTCTTTCTCTCTTCATTCTTTCTTTCTTTCTATCCTTTCATTCCGTCCTTATTTTCTTGTCTTACTTTCTTTCTTTCCTTCTTTCTCTTTTTCATCCTTTTTCCTTTCATTCCTTTTTTCTTTTTTTGTTTGTCCTTTCATTCCTTCTTCACTTCTCCAGCTGCTACAACTACTACTATCCGTCTCCCCACTATCATCTCCCTCTCTCCCTCTCTCCAACACGGTCTCAGCAGATGTGTGTCTAACATGAGTCTGGTCCTGCTGGAGGTTTCTGCCTGTTAAAGGAACTTTGTCCTTGCCACTGTAACTTGCTAAATGCTGCAAAGTGCTCTGCTCATGGTGGATTAAGATGAGATCAGAGAGACAGAGTCCTGTCTGTAAGATGGGACTGGATCTGATCCAGTCTTGATGTTGGGTCTTTGTTAATAATAGAACATAGAGTACGGTCTAGACCTGCTCTGTTTGGAAAGAGTCTGAGGATAATGTTTGTTGGGATTTGGGGCTTTATAAATAAAGATTGATTGATCAAAAGGACAGGCTCAGTGGATCCATTCATTTCTGAAGAGGTGTTCTAAAGTCTTAGGATGGTGGTCCCCATATTGGAAATGCTGACTCATCCTTACTTTTGTTAAATGTGGAAACAGAAAGTGAGCTGAGGGGGGCTTTTAATATCAAAACATATGAGTCATGAAAAAGCAATCACTCCTAGAAAGTCTGAGACAAAAAAATGAGCTTATGACCACAATCTGTTTCTGCACAAGGCTGTAAACACGTTTAATTCTGCTGGGAAGTTGATCCTTTGAACATGGGACTTAATGAGCTTTACAGTTCTGCTGGCACCAGTTTCCCGTCTGGAGGTCCTGCCGACACCAGTTTCCCATCCGGAGGTCCTGCCAGCACCAGTTTCCCATCCAGAGGTCCTGCCTTCACCAGTTTCCCATCCAGAGGTCCTGCCTTCACCAGTTTCCCATCCGGGGTCCTGCTGGCAACAGTTTCCCGTCCGGAGGTCCTTCCGGCAACAGTTTCCCGTCCGATGGTCCCGCTGGCACCAGTTTCTCTTCCGGAGGTCCTGCTGGCAACAGTTTCCCGTCCGATGGTCCTGCTGGCACCAGTTTCTCTTCCGGATGTCCTGCTGGCACCAGTTTCCCGTCCGGATGTCCTGCTGGCAACAGTTTCCCATCCGATGGTCCTGCTGGCACCAGTTTCCCGTCCGGATGTCCTGCTGGCACCAGTTTCTCTTCCGGAGGTCCTGCTGGCACCAGTTTCCCATCCGATGGTCCTGATGGCACCAGTTTCCCGTCCGGATGTCCTGCTGGCAACAGTTTCCCGTCCGATGGTCCTGCTGGCACCAGTTTCCCTTCCGGAGGTCCTGCTGGCACCAGTTTCCCGTCCGATGGTCCTGCCGGCACAAGTTTCCTGTCCGGAGGTCCTGCCACCAGCCCCCTGGGTGTCTCGTCGGCTCCCAGGCCGGCACCAGCTCATGGTTCCCCTGCTTTGCCACACAGTTCCCTCCTTCCGGACTCCCTCCTCCCACCTGGCTTTGTGTTCCCCTAGTGACTTCCTTTTTTTGGGTTTTGGGACATCTGGGATCCATCCCTTGAGAAGGGGGTTCTGTCATGAATCTATTATTCTTTATGTCCCCCCTTATGTGTTTTGTGATCCGTGTCTCATGATGTACTTTCTTGTGTTTCTTAGTCTTGTCTTGTGTTCTCTGTTTTGTAGTTCTTGATCCTTGTGTTTCCAGTTTAGTTACTTCCTGTCCTTGTGTGTTCCCTCCTTTGTGATCCCCCTCATCAGTCTCACCTGTGTCCTGTGTTCCACACCTGTGTTGATTACTGTGTATTTAGTTCCTCTGTTTCCCCTGTCCCTTGTTGGATCATTGTCCGTCTCTCCGCCGTTCTGTGTCCCTTTTCTTTATTAAAACCTTTTTATTCTAAAATCTGGACCTGGGTCCTCCTTAAGTCTTCCCCTCACCATGACAGGCGCTTGCAGCCAGCCTCTAGTGGACACTCCAGGAACTGCATTTTTCTGCACTTCTGCATTGGCTCCATTTTCAAAGCATAAGATGGTGCCATCACTGAGTTCTGACCTTCAGCACCATCAGAAAATGATCGTGTCGCGTTGATTTTTCAGTATTACATCACTACAGCGACATCATTTAGCACCACATAGATTCAAACACAATCCTTTGCAATGCAACACATTCGATTCTGCTCTCTTTGGAAATCGATGCTCAGCGTCTCCCTCGTGGGTCAGCGACGAGCACAATGGAGCTGATTTTCTGATGATGAAGCAGAAGCCTTCTTTTAAATTATTCACACAGTTTATCACCGAAGACATTCATCATCTGACGTTCAGTATTGATCTGCGATATCATTCATGAGCGCCTGAGAGATGAGTGGCTGTTGCATCGAGTCATGCAGGTTGTTGTTCAAAATCCTGTCAGCTACGAAACGTACCCCCTCAAATGAAGACTTTTAATTTGCACATATAGAAATCTGATTGCAGTTACGAGGAAATCAAGTGGGTGTAATGCAAAGATCATTATACTTCACACTGTGAGTTCATCAGTTGTTGTTGCTCCTGCATGTTGACTCTCTCATCGCTCCACGCTGACCGATGAATAAAACTCCTGCAGGCTCCCCCGCCAGATTTCATGTTCAGACCGTCTTAATAAAGAATATTTCCTGCTCTCTTTCTCTCTCTTGGTCGTCTTGCCCGGGGTCACATTTCTTTAAAGGGGACATATCACGCTTTTTTCATCAACATATATTGGTCTAAGAGGTCCCCAAAACATGTCTTTAAAGTTTATGCTCAAAAAAACACTTTGAAATCAGATTTTGGTCTGCCTGAAAAGTCCTCTTCTTCATTCCTCATCAGAACACTCTGTTTCCTCTCTGACCACGCCCCCTCAGGAAGTGGATGTGCCTCGGCTCTCCAGCACGTTGATCTAATGTTTACATGTTGGCTGAATATACACGGCTGCTCAGAGACCCGCGTTACTTCAACCCTCTGAATCTGATCCTGACGGAGAGGCGCCTGCAGCAGGACCTTTCTGAACCATTGGTCACAGATTTAGTGTTTCTTGTTGTTTTATTTATCAGTATGTAGACGTGTGTCTTGGTACACAGCTACGAACATGTAGCTATGTGGCTATGCTAACTAGCGCTAGCACTTATCCATGATAAATAAAAATCATCCACTAGATCTTCAAATCTGCAGACGTGGGGAGTAAAACCGACCTCTGCCAGAAAGGCAGCGTGACCTTTTATGAAGGATTGGTCACAGATTTAGTGTTTCTTGTTTTATTTGTCAGTATGTCGACGTGTGTCTTGGTACACAGCTACAGCTACAGCTACAGCTACGAACATGTAGCTATGTGGCTATGCTAACTAGCGCTAGCACTTATCCATGATAAATAAAAATCGTCCACTAGATCTTCAAATCTGCAGACGTGGGGAGTAAAACCGACCTCTGCCTGAAAGGCAGCAGGACCTTTTATGAAGGATTGGTCACAGATTTAGTGTTTCTTGTTGTTTTATTTGTCAGCATGTCGACTTGTGTCTTGGTACACAGCTACAGCTACAGCTACGACATGTAGCTATGTAGCTATGCTAACTAGCGCTAGCACTTATCCATGATAAATAAAAATCATCCACTAGATCTTCAAATCTGCAGACGTGGGGAGTAAAACCGACCTTTGTGTTTATTAAGACAGCCTACAACTAGCATGCCTCCCTCCTAAGCCCCTTTTGCATACATTTGTGCAGGGAATGAAAAACGGAGGAGGGGTTGAGTTGTATTTTATACAGTCTATGGGCTGAACAAGCTCCGAGCTCTGACTCCGTGACAGACCGGATATTGTTGTTACGTAACAAAAACACGGAAGTCTGAAACGGCTGGTTTCACACACATTTACAGAAAGGTGGAGAAATCAGAACAGGGGCAGAATGGATTCTTTTCATTCTCGGGGGGTTTGTAGACAGGGACACATATTTCAGGTAGAGAACCATTAAAAAGTCAGTTTTGCATGATATGTTACCTTTAATCAGACTCTCAGATGTGAAGGTGTGCTGCAGCAGGATTTGGTGTTTTGGTTCTGTTGTACTGCCGCTGCCGGCTCCTGTCAGGACGGGGAAGTAGACAAGACAAGACAAGGTGGGAACACACGTTTAAACTGCATACACATGTTTCTCTGTCGTCATGAGGACCCTTACATTCATTTACAAGTCTAACCTCAAAACATGAAATCTAAATCAAGAGACAATGTTATTATTAAGAAGTGGTGTGATGCTTTTTCATATTTTACAAGTAATTAATAGGTTCAAATGTTTGATGTCAATACTAAATGTGGGGAAACTTTCAAATCCCAGGAACAGACTGCAGGCTCGTTCAGAGAGCCCCATGAGATTTGCTCAATTTGTGACATCACAGATTGGTGAATGTCCTTAAAAGGGCATAATAAACGTAATACTTCCTAAACATGAAACATCCTGCTCTGATCTTTGATGCTGAGAAATCTCCTGTTGTCCTTTTTCCAAACTTATGACAATATTTTATAAAAAGAGAAACACTGGCGATGGCTTTGTGGGATGGCAACAGTGGAGGAGGCTTCTGGAGAGCTGGCAGAAGAAATTGGCTTACCCAAGACTTCCAACAGATCTGTGTCCGGTCCGTGCTCTCTCACCCGTCAACACCCACCGGTTGTGTTTTCAGAACGTAGCACGGAGCAGGACCGCCGGACAGCTGGAGTCATGTGACCGAGGTTTCCCCGCTGTAATCACCAAATCAAGGATTCTCCTCCTCCTCCTCTCCTCATCCATGTTGTCTTTCTGGTCCTCTGAAAACCTCTGACCTGTTTAGGACTTGGTTTGGTTTGGATTTCCAGTTCAAGTCCAGATGAGTCAGTACAAAATGTGAACTGGTTTCTGCAGAGGAGCTTGTTCATCCTCTGTGAACTACTGAACTGCAAGGCATTCAACCCTTTTTTTCTGCTCTGTGCAACTAGGTTTTCAACGCGGTAATCACTGAATCAAGGATTCTCCTCCTCCTCCTCTCCTCATCCATGTTGTCTTTCTGGTCCTCTGAAAACCTCTGACCTGTTGACTCTCTCTTCGTTGGCATTGGTGTCTTCTTGGTTCATGTAGCTCTTCCACCAACAGGATCAGATACACTCGCTCCTGCTAGGGTAATTGAAGTGGAGTTGACAACAAGGGGATGAAACAGGCCGCAAGTTAACTTTGCATGATTTTAAAACAGCTTTTTATTCACGATCAGAAAGTCATGGCGCCGCAATTCTACACTGTAATCGGGAAAGAGACAAACTCCTTACCCGGGACTTCCATCAGATCTGTGTCCAGTCCGTCTCAAATCCACTGTTGTCTGGTTCTGCGGTCCGGCTCTCTCATCCGTCAACACCCACCGGTTGGACCTCCGGACAGCTGGAGTCATGTGACCGAGGTTTCCCCACAGTAATCACTGAATCAAGGATCCTCCTCCTCCTCCTCTCCTCCTCCATGTTGTCTTTCTGGTCCTCTGAAAACCTCTGACCTGTTGACTCCAGGCCTGGCTCCGCTCATCATGACTTTGGTTTGTTGTTGTAGTTAAGTGAAATACGATCTGGTGATAACACAGAGTGTTTTATTCTGAAAATTAACCGGATGTTTTCATTTTGTTTTGGTGAAACCTGACTTCCTGTCCCGCTCCATCTGCTCTGTTGAGATTGATGCGTCGTGCTCCGGCATTCCGGCAACAAATAGAAGTCTTGTGTATCTGATCCGGAGGACTCCGACCTGCCGGATCAGAGACGCAGCCGGAACGTAACGGAGCGGATCCAGTGGAAGTTAACACATTGATTAAAACAGAAACCAGATCCGGTGATGAGACGGATCGGACACCGGCAAAAGACAAAGACAAAATCCACTGACTGTCCTTTAACTTTAAGGTTTTGTTTACCTGTTTACTTCAAACACAGGAGTATTCAGAGTTTAAAAGTGACTCTTTGTGCCTCTGAATAGTTATAACCCTGAAGCAGTGCTTTGTTGACGGCAGCACATTCCCTCCTTTCACACAGGAACATTATGTTCTCTGAAGTCATTTAGATCCAGTTTTGATCCACATTTTCTGCCTCCAGCAACAAGTTGTAGCCTAATTTATACCGTTCCAACTTTAACGCCGTCCTTCAGTCCTCTCCAGATGGCATTAGTATTGATGGAAGAGCCCAGCCAATTAGCTTTGTAATTTTAACTTCAGGACTGCAGGAGTTTTATGAAACGAACAGCCCTCTCCATGAGAGGCCGGTAATTTGATTTAGCCTGCGGACAAACGGAAACGAAGCACACACACGTCACTAATTTCACTCCGTCATCTGGACGGTAAAGATGATTCACTGGGGGACAGTGGGACAGATGCAGCAGCAGCTCTTCTCTTCTTCTCTCATCACTCTGTTTTATTGTCTGGAACTGAAAGCTAAATGCTCTTCACTTGTTTGTCAATAACATATTTAGAAAGAGCTTCATCCTGTTCTTTGTCTTCAAGGAATTGAGACCAAAATAATAAAATACCCTAAAATAGTCGGCCTTGTCCCCTCTCTCTCTCTTTCTCTCTCTCTCTCTCTCTCATGAACGAAATGTCCTCCTCTCCATCTGCCAGAGGTGTTCAGGTGTTAATGTCCTGTCAGTCCTCAGAGGGGGAGGATATGGTCACCCTGGCTTTGAGCCACGGCCGAAAGTGAGTGTGTGTGTGTGTGTGTGTGTACATGTGTGCCCTTGTTAAAGCAACAATGTCTCATTGTAGTTTCTGGTTACAGCAGCGATGGCACAGCTACTTACTCAAGGACACTTTGGCGTGAGGACAGCAGGACCTGGGATCGAACCCTCGACCTTCCGATTGATAGACGACAGTGATGTAATCGCCAACACGTTGAAACCTCTGCGACATAAATGCTGCGAAATAATGCCAGGCCTCCGGCAACCTGCTTTGAGCAACAAGACATGCTTTTTACCAGCTAAGCTACCCTCTATGTCTCCGTATGTTCAGTATAGCTAGCGGTTAACGATAAACAACTTCCAGCCAGGACTTCCTTTGTGGTTTGCTGAAATGTTTACACGCCAGTTAGCATCATGAGTTTGGATTAAAGGTGACCCGCTAGATATGTGAGCAGAATAACTGTTCATTACCTCCCCTGAAGGAGTGCTTGTGCATTTTTTTCTGGCAGGTCTCAGTTTCACTGTAAATAATCACACAGTGGCTTCACTCTGCTTTACTTCAGTGGTATAAACCCAAAAGAGAAACCGGCTTGCTGTTTATACAGTTAAATAAGTCCATGTCTTTTATTTAGTATACAGTTAGAATTTAGATTAAACATATGTCAGTGTGAGGCTCATATTCATGTGTTATATTGTCCCTGTGATACTTCTGTGACACTTTAAAGGTGAGATATCACGCTTTTTTCATCAACACATATATTGGTCTAAGAGGTCCCCAAAACATGTCTTTAAAGTTTATGCTCAAAAAAAAACTTTGAAATCAGATTTTGGTCTGCCTGAAAAGCCCTCTTCTTCAGTCCTCCTCAGAACACTCTGTTTTCTCTCTGACCACGCCCCCTCGGGAAGTGGGTGTGGCCTCGGCTCTCAAGCACGTTGATCTAATGTTTACATGTTGGCTGAATACACACGGCTGCTCACAGACCCGCGTTACTTCAACCCTCTGAATCTGATCCAGAATCTGATCCTGACGGAGAGGCGCCTGCAGCAGGACCTTTCTGAAGGATTGGTCACAGATTTAGTGTTTCTTGTTGTTTTATTTGTCAGTATGTCGACGTGTGTCTTGGTATACAGCTACGAACATGTAGCTATGTAGCTATGTGGCTATGCTAACTAGCGCTAGCACTTTTCCATGAAAAATAAAAATCATCCACTAGATCTTCAAATCTGCAGACGTGGGGAGTAAAACAGACCTTTGTGTTTATTAAGACAGCCTACAACTAGCATGCCTCCCTCCTAAGCTCCTTGTTAGCACACACATGTGTGCAGGGAATGAAAAACGGAGGAGGGGTTGATTTGTATTTTATACAGTCTATGGGCTGAACAAGCTCCGAGCTCTGACTTCGTGATAGACCGGATATTGTTGTTACGTAACAAAAACACTGAAAACTGAAACGGCTGGTTTCAGCACACATTTACAGAAAGGTGGAGAAATCAGAACAGGGACAGAATGGATTCTTTTCATTCTTGGGGGGTTTGTAGGCAGGGACGCATATTTCAGGGGGAGAACCATTAAAAAGTCTATTTTGCATGATATGTCACCTTTAAATGATAAACAGCTCAAATCAGTCTTTACATGTCTCAGACTGGTGTTTTAGAAAACCCGCATTTCAGCTACTGTCACTTTAAGGACCCCAGTCCCTCCTCCATGACAGCCAAATTCCACCAAATCTGTGTCCGGTCCGTCTCTGGTCAGTCACGGCACCAGATCTGATAGGTGCAGATACACAAGACTTCTATTGTTGCTGGATTTCACATACTACATACTGAATTTTGGCCGAATCAGTACGTACTGCTAGTATAGTAGGCGGTTTCCAAAACAGCCAATGTGTTAACTTCCACTGGATCCGCTCCGTTGCGTTCCGGCTGCGTCTCTGATCCGACAGGTCGGATTCGGACTTCTATTTGTTGCCGGATGCCGGAGCACGACGCATCAATCTCAACAGAGCAGATGGAGCGGGACAGGAAGTCAGGTTTCACCAAAACAAAATGAAAACATCCGGTTAATTTTCAGAATAAAACACTCTGTGTTATCACCAGATCGTATTTCACTTAACTACAACAACAAACCAAAGTCATGATGAGCGGAGCCAGGCCTGGAGTCAACAGGTCAGAGGTTTTCAGAGGACCAGAAAGACAACATGGATGAGGAGAGGAGGAGGAGAATCATTGATTCAGTGGTTACCACAGGGAAAACCTCGGTCACATGACTCCAGCTGTCCGGCGGTCCTGCGAGAGAGCATGGAGCCGGACCGAAGCAGATCAGAGACGGATCTGCTGGAAGTTTGATGTTAGGTATGTTAGTCCGACTTTGAAAAATTCAGCTTTGACTAGCATGATTACATGTGGCTCAAAAGTCCAGTTTAATGGACTAATGAAAGAAATCATTTTTTAATATAAATCAAACATGCTGAGTTGATTTTCTCCTGCATGTATTCACACTGATTGGACCCAAACTGGTTCAGGTGTTCCGTGCATGTATGTCCGCCTCTGCTATGCTAGGTGCCGTCACATATCAAAACATACGACAAGTAAGTGAGAAAGAGGCTAACTGGTTTAATGTAAAAGACATTACCTCCATCCTTCTCCTTCTCCTCCTTCTTTTTCTGTTTAAACTGTGTTTACTGCCCGGCTTCCATCTTCAATAATGACCGCAGGGAGGATGCATCAATCTCAAGCGGAGCCAGGCCTGGAGTCAACAGGTCAGAGGTTTTCAGAGGACCAGAGAGAAAACATGGATGAGGAGAGGATGAGGAGGAGGATCCTTGATTCAGTGATTACTGCGGGGAAAACCTCGGTCACATGACTCCAGCTGTCCGGTGGTCCCACTCTGTGCTGCGTTCTGAAAACGCAACCGATGGGTGTTGATGGACAAGAGCGCATGGAGGCGGGCCGCAGCGGATTGGTGACGGACTGGACATAGATCTGGTGGAAATCCCGGGTAAGCCCACTTTCTTCTGCCGGCTCTCCAGAAGCCTCCTCTACTGTTGCCACGCCACAAAGTCAAAAGCTCTACTCTGGAATCTGGATTTCAGTCTGGGTTGTGTTTGTAGTAAGTTTGCAGTCCGGGCAGTATCGACCAACAGGTACTAGCAGGTTTTGGAGTTCATATAGTGGTCAAGCACAAGCATGATGAGCTGTCGCTGAAGTAGTGCTGAAAAAACAAATGCGGTAGTGGAGGTCTTCCAGATGTGTTTATTAAAATTAGAAATGCATCTTTCAAAGCGATTAATAACCTCTGCGTGTTCGTTGATAACAATCAGGCTCATATTACCAAATGTGGCATCACAAGGGGACAAGTCGTGGACTTTATGCTTTATAATCCTGATTATATATGTCCATGGCTGCAGGTGCTGAAGACCTTTGATTGAGGCAGGACAACGGAGCAGGAAGTCAGACCGAGGGAGGAGACGAAGAACTTGGAACCGACCGTGGGGAAGTGATTGACGGGAACCCTTTTGAAAGAAAGACTCCAAGTTGAACTGGATTGGACTTTTGTGATTACTTTTAAAGGAAATATTTTCTCCTCCGGGATGTTTTAAGTTGACATTGAGACCTTGTTTTTGATGAAAATAACCTGAGTTACCCTTTTTGTGATTGAACCTGTGGTTGAATAAACTCCCCCCTCCCCCTTCTGTTGAACCTCGACCTTGGATTGTTTTTGGAGTTATTTTACACTCCCCCTCATCTTACCTGCCTCAGAAACCTCTCATGACGTTACAAAAACTAACGTATCGCAATCTCACATCCACAGTTTAGTCCTCCGTTTCACCGAGTCGTGCAGCACGTCTTTGAATCCATCGCACGCGCATACATCTACACATTTTAAAGCGTCGGTGGAAGCACGGCGCTCACTGCTGCAGGAGTTTAAAAAGACTCGTTCAAGGACATTTTGATGGTGGCCATTAACAGAGAGACGGAGAGTCTCATTCTGTTTCTATAATCAGGTTCTCCATTGTGAGAGAGGAAGAACCAAAAGCCTTATTACCACACACACACACACACACACACACACAAAGTACAACACTCAAATAAAAGACCCAAAACTTTCTAATGTCTTGCATTAGGATGGCATAGCTGCAGGGGGAGACATTATACAGCACTACACACACACACACACACACACACAGGGGCATAAAAATAAAGAGAGAGAAAAGGGAGAAGAAGAAAACACGTCAGTAAGAAATAACTCGTGAAAGAGCTTGAAGTTATTCTGCGTATATGTCCAACAGCGAGCTGCAGACTCTGCTTTCTGCATTGCAACAGTTAAAGTGATGGATTCAGGTTCCCCTAAAGGATTTCCTCTAATGTCAGTTCAGAAGTCCTCCCTCATGAAGCTGTAATCCTCTGCAGAACACACAGACGAGGTTTGCACTAACAGGAGCTGTTTTGCAGGCACACTCTCTGAAGCCGCCCCACAGGACCGCGATGGCGTAAGAACGAAGCGGCGCCCGACCTCAGCAGACAGGGGAACCTCTAACCCCGGCAGTGTTAGTGCCGTGCTCTCCTCTCCTCTCCGCCTTTCAGCTGCTCAGGAACATATGAGCTGATATTCAGCAGATGCTCTGGGAGGCTTCAAATGGCCCTGACTCACGTCTCCTAAACCCTCAGACCCTCGCTCGTCCGTCTCCAGAGGGTCCTGTATTCCCTGACAGGTGTATGGAGTTGGCTCCTGTTGGCGAGTGGAATTAGAGGGAGCTGTGCTACACATGAATTTACTACAGAGATGGAGAGTTTGAGTGGAAACAACCAGAGAAAGATGGAGAAACATTTTTAAAGGTCTTTCAAAAACATGCAAGTGTGTCATCATCAAGAGCTGAGAAGCAAGAAGTTGTTCTGCTCTAACTGCTGGTGCCTGTAAATGTTTAAACTATCATTTGTGACCTCCGTCACTGGCACCGGTGGGCTGGCTACAGAAGCCTACATCATGCTTAGGGGTGGGAATTGATCAGATTTGATCGATTCTGCTTATCAATCCACTTCCTTATCAGTTCTCGTAACGATTCCTGAGTATTTTTTTGAGGGGTAAAAAAGTACCAAAAGGAACCATTTTATTTTTTCTAAAATGATGTCTGCACAGGACTGAACATGAACATATTCAACTTGAACATACTGAACAATAGGTTGACCTCATTCTCGGCCGCATGAGTCCGGACGTGGACCCTGGAGCCTGGAGGAAAAGACTTTGAATTTGGAGAGGAAAAAACGCTTCTCCTCCGGGGGTCTTTGCGGAGGTATTTTACCCGCTCTCGGTGCCTCATTTTCAGCCGTGTGAGTCCAGACCTGGCCCCTTGAGCCTGAGGGAAAGCATCCCGACTCTGAAAGGGGAGAGGTCCCCGACGTGAACATGTTCACATGGAACCCTTCTTATGCTTCAGCATATTTCAGGTATTTGCACCTAAGACTTGGAGTGTGTGACGTAATGCAACATACCGCGACATGACGTGACGTCGTGCTGGGAAATGAATCGTTAAGAACAATCGATAACATTTGAGGTGTACAGTCATGGCCAAAAGTTTTGAGAATGACACAACTATTAATTTTCACAAAGTCTGCTGTTTCAGT
This sequence comes from Notolabrus celidotus, assembly GCF_009762535.1. Classification (NCBI taxonomy): domain Eukaryota; kingdom Metazoa; phylum Chordata; class Actinopteri; order Labriformes; family Labridae; genus Notolabrus; species Notolabrus celidotus. Next base: position 35,879,713 of record NC_048279.1, read on the forward strand.
TTTTATAATGGCAATTTGCATATACTCCAGAAAGTTATGAGTGATCAGCTTAACTGCAATTAATTGCAAAGTCCCTCTTTGCCTTGAAAATGAACTTTATCACCAAAAACACATTTCCACTGCATTTCAGCCCTGCCACAAAAGGACCAGCTAACATCATTTCAATGACACACAGGTGTCACACACATTAACACAGGTGTGGGTGTTGATGAGGACAAGGCTGGCGATCAATCTGTCATGATTGAGTGACTGGACACTTTAAAAGGAAGATGGTGCATGACACCATTGTTCCTCATCTGTTAGCCATGGTTACCTGCAAGGAAACACGTGCAGCCATCATTGCATTGCACAAAAAGGGCCTAACAGGGAAGTTTATAGCAGAGAGTAAGATTGCACCTCAGTCAACCGTCTATCCAATTATCAAGAACTTCAAGGAGAGAGGTTCAATTGTTGCCAAACAGGCTCCAGGGCTCCAAGAAAGTCCAGCAAGCGCCAGGACCGTCTCCTGAAGGTGTTACAGCTGCGGGATCGGGCCACCACCAGTGCAGAGCTTGCTCAGGAATGGCAGCAGGCAGGTGTGAGTGCATCTGCACGCACAGTGAGGCGAAGACTTTTGGAGGAAGGCCTGGTGTCAAGGAGGGCAGCAAAGAAGCCACTTCTCTCCAGTAAAAACATCAGGGACAGACTGATATTCTGCAGAAGGTACAGGGACTGGACTGCTGAGGACTGGGGTAAAGTCATTTTCTCTGATGAATCCCCTTTCCCATTGTTTGGGGCATCTGGAGGAAGGCTTGTTCGGAGAAGACGAGGTGAGCGCTACCATCAGTCCTGTCTCTTGCCAACAGTGAAGCATCCTGAGACCATTCATGTGTGGGGTTGCTTTTCGGTCAAGGGAGTGGGCTCTCTCACAATCTTGCCTAAAAACACAGCCATGAATAAAGAATGGTACCAGAACGTCCTCCGAGAGCAACTTCTCCCAACCCTCCAAGGGCAGTTTGGTGATGAAGAATGCCTTTTCCAGCATGATGGAGCACCTT